>NC_048238.1:27263312-27429914 GCF_002007445.2 Ailuropoda melanoleuca | reverse complement strand
GCCTGCATTAATGAAGAAAGTGTGATACTCAGTGCATATTCAAAACCATGGTTTTGCTTAATCTGCCCAACATTTTGTGAAGTGGATAGTGTAAATAAGGTCCAAGGAAACACAGGGAAACTCAGCAAGTGCAAGAAAAAGAGCCAAATTTTAAAGCCTTTTGTTGAAACCTCATTTTTCTGAGAATGGAAGGGCAGTGAAGGTAGATGAAGTAGGATGGACTATTCCCTAATCTTCTGAGAATATTCAAACAAAAGGAGAGTCAGCAAATCCCTCTTGATGTGGGGAGCTTTAACACAGTGTGCAGTGTCCCTCTGGAGCAGACATTTTCCTCTGCAGTTGTCTGTCTTCTTTTCAGTCTCAAAGCTCCAAGGAGAAGCCTGCCCACGTGGCCTAGGGCTGCCTTCTCCAGCTGCACCCTCTTCTATCATTATACTCTAACTCAGCTCTTTGTTTCCGTGCTCATACTTAGTTTCTGTGTCCTTGATTTGTTTGTCTCCGATGATGCAAGCGCCATGAGGGAAGGTTCCTTCTCAGTTTTTTTCATCAATGTATCCCTGTGTCTAGCAACACTAGAGCTGTAGTCAGCCTTCAACATGGATTCGTTGAAAGAATGAATGGATCAAAGGAAGTCTGGCCCCCAGTTATCATCTTTTGTCTCAATCTTCTCCTGCATTGTTATCCTGCCATTCCGGTCTGTGCAGCCTGACCCAGCACATTTCATTTCCCAGAAAACAGCTACTACCTACCACTCTTGCAAGAGAGCCCAAGGCCCATCATATTTCATGAAGCAGCCATGGAGTATTATTTTAATTAAAACTAGGGCTTATTACAAGAGTATCTATCTATTCATTAGTTATTTGAGAAACTATACAAAATCTTGTGTGTGCACTGAACTCTTTAATGAGTTCTGAATTTTTTTTTCTTAAAAAGAGAAACAAAATGTTTTACCAGACCTAGAGAGCAGTGGAAAATAACATCTGCAGGCTTTAGTTTGTGCATACGAGTTGCCATTGAGCAAGGAGAGCAAACTGAGGCCATTCAGAAGTGGAGAATTAACTATTTTTTAAAGATTTTATTTATTTATTTATTTGACAGAGAGAGAGACAGCCAGTGAGAGAGGGAACACAAGCAGGGGGAGTGGGAGAGGAAGAAGCAGGCTCCCAGCAGAGCAGGGAGCCTGATGCGGGGCTGGATCCCAGGACCCTGGGATCACGCCCTGAGCTGAGGGCAGACACTTAACGACTGAGCCACCCAGGTGCCCCAGAATTAACTATTTTTATTTAATTTTAAAATGCAAAAATTTACCACATAGGTAGTAGTGGGCTTAATGATGAGGTGATCACAACTCCTGTATTCCATGCAGAAGAACATCTCTAAGCTTTTGACTGCTGTAGACTTGTCAAGAATGTCAACCCATTTGTGCATGCAGCTGCATGTTTTATCTGCCTCGTATGAGCAGAATTTATTGGTGAAAATGCCTACCTAATACCCATTTTTCTTTTAATAACCAATATCATCTTGAAGATTATTTGTTTAGTTATTTTGATGACAAACTATATCAATATAAGCTTTGAAAAGTAGCTGCCTAATGCCTTTTGATTTTCTATTATGATTTTACCATTGGGACTTAAATTTTATTCCAATGTTAATGATTTTTGTACACTGCTTTAAAATTTTTTTTTGTTAGTGATTTGTTCCCATGGTTCAATCTTGTAAAAAAATAATGCAAATGTGGCTAGACCATTTAAAAATACAAACAACAACAACAAAAACAAAGAGAAACAAACTGGTGGTTACCAAAGGGGAAGAAGCTTTGGGGAGGGTGAAATAGGTGAAGGGGATTAAGAGGTATGAAGCACCAGTTATAAAATAAATAAGTCACTAGAATGAAAAGTACAACATAGGGAATGTGGTCAATAATATTGTAATACACTAATTGTGGTGAGCAAATCTTTATGTAGTTGTTGAATTATTATATAGTATACCTGAAACTAGTTTAATATTATATGTCAACTGTACTTAATTTAAAATAAGAATATCAAAAATAAACCAATATGTTATAATTCAGCCCATGGAATCTCTTCAGTTAAACATCTTAAGAACACTTCAATTCCATTTTAAGAGGAGACAGTTTTCTGGGTATGTGTCATAACACCATATTACCTTACAACATCTTGTGATCAAATCACATCTTTAAAGATATTGCAAACTCAGTCATAACTTAAGATTAGTAACTAAATATTGGCAGGTTTATAGAATTTGTATGTAAACAGAAGACTAAAAGAAGGGTAGAATAAGTAATTTTAGTATGTCATTCATTTGCACAAAACATTTCACATCTTCTTAAGCCTTTTGAAGAAAAAAGACTTCTCAAAACTTGTTAATAGAGCAAATTATGTTTGTTAGTTTCTAGTATAAAAGAAGTGAAAATTTCCTGTTAGGAAGTAGCCAGTTTCTTTCTTTTTCTGTTTTCTTTCTCTAATTACTTTCTTCTACTTTTTCTTAAAAGGTACAACAATTTTCTACTGGATTTAAAATGTTTTTAAATTTTTTATTGTGAAATAATCATAGGCTCACAATGAGTTCAAACAATAGTACAGAGTTCCTGTGTACACATCATCCAATGTTCCCTAATGGTAACATTTTAAGTGAATATACACATTATTAAACCTAGAAAATTGGCATTGACACAATGCAGTTAACTGTATTGTAGACTTTACTTATATTTGACCATTTTATTGATATACTTTTTGTTGTAAATCCTTTTGTTCTATGATACTTAATCATATGTATAGATTAATTTAATCACCACTGAAATCAAGGTACAGAACTGTTTCATGACCACAAAGGAATTTACAGGATGATTATTATGAAGTAACCACGAAGGTGTCAACGTCATTAGTGTATTATATAGCAAGTGTGTTTTAATTTATTGAAACTTACTGATAATGTCTTTCAGTGTCGTAACACTGGGTTTCCCTCCCTAACCATGGTAATCCTGATGAATTTCAGTTGAATGTGAGAACATTCAACACTTTCTGGCTCTATAAATAGATTAACTGAGATTGTAATATTTTGGTGTCTTCTTATGGGGTACTTATTTTATTACGATGATTTGAACATGGTGAAAATAGTAGGAGCAGCCTAAGTTAGCAAAGAGGATGTGAGTCTTCTATATCCGGCTCAATCATTGCCCCAGCAGAGGACATCTACTTAAATATTCCTCTGGAGAATGTGAACAGTATGAAAATGAGTGATATTCTCAGATCTTCCAGGACATCCACTCTGAGGAGAGCTAAGTTAGCTCTTTTGGTTTCCAAAAAAAGTTTTAGTGTCCTAAGTCAGTCATTTACTAAATGATAGGGCAACTGGCTGTCCTTTTTGAATGGGCTGCTGATGATGCTGATTCAGCAGAGTAAGTTATAGACAATGCATTTTCTCTCTTATAGTGAAAAAGGCTCTGATAACAATTAATCTATATGCCAGACACTTGGCATAGGCATAGTAGGGGGAAAACAAAATGGTCATTGACCTTAGTATCACATAGTGGTTAGGAGTTTGGCCTTGAGATTCAGAATTCTAGCTTTGCCACTCAGCTAAGTCCTCCTGGCCAAGAAACATAAAAGGGCCTGCAATTTCTGGCAGCTACCCATTACCTGCTCAGTATGCAATGGCTATTGTTAGTCAAGGATCTTAAAGGCTATTTGATGAGGTAAACGATAGAAATAAGAGTCAATTAGATTAAATACAGTTATAAAGTATTTATATATTTAAAGAGGATTTAGAGGAGGAAGGGGAAAAGAACTAACATGCTGTGAGACTACTATGTATTAGATACTGTACCAGGTGTCTGGAAAATCTTATCTCATTTTACCCTCACAAGAAATCTGCAATGTGGTAGATGTTATTTTCATTTTACAAGTAAGTAAACAAATATTTGGTTATAGTGTTAAGTGAATTGTTTCAACACAGTTATTGATTTGAATCAAAGTCTGTATGACTCCAAAAATGGTGCTACTGATGTTTGGAGAAGTGAAGGATAAACTCATGAAGAAGATGACTAGAAGGACAGATAAGATTTGAAAAGAGGGAAAGGGGAGGTAATTATAAGCTGGAACAGTGTCACAAGTAAAACTCAATGGTATGAGTCCAAGTGACATATGAGGTCTAATCAAACAGCTAGTGGGATCAGAATCAGTGCTCTCTTAGAAAAAATGGGGACAGGGTGGCTAGGGATTGAGGTGGGGAGACTAAAGTCTAAGCAGGACTTTTGACCGTTCTCAAAACCATGTGAGGATGTTTGTTAATATACAGATAACTGGGCCCCACCCAGATCTACCAAATAAGAATATCTGATGATATCACCCAGGGAATTATTGACAGCAGTTTTAAGTGGTTGTGAGATACACAGGGCTGAGACTATGAATTGTATTAAACAATTACATATAGGAGTCACAGCGGGGTTGACAGGTCTACCATACAGTGAACTAGGTTATAAGCCAGGGCCTAGAGAATTTTCAAGAATCCCGTCTTCCACAGACTAATGGCCTGGTCTAATGCAGCACCACGGACAGCTCAGAGGTAGTCTTAACTATTCCAAGAATCTGAAATTGAAAACTATGCTTTCATCTGCAGACAACTTTATTTTTGGCCTCATGAACCTCACCCTAAAAGGGATATCTTCTAAATTTTACAAGACCATCCCCTATTAATAATTGCCAAACTTGTCCTGGTTGATTGCTCAGCATCTATGTATAGTGACACGTCTAGTGGCTGGATTAGGATCACCCTTGGAGAGTTTACATGGGCTCAGCCTATTTGTTCATGAGGTTTACCTTCATTAGAGTATTTCCATACTTAGAATTCTGTATTTCAAGGGGGTTTATGTTTTTTAGGAGTTCCTCTGACCTTCCAATTGATATTTTTCCCATAACATATCATTTTTGTCAATGGAGCTTCACATACTTGGTATGATTACAATGAAATATACAAGTCAGGTGGAAGGAATTAATGAGAGCAGTACGTACAAGATTTGGATCTCTAAGATTAATTTCTTATAGCTTAATTCAGCATTATAAATAAGTTTAACACATTTAGGCCAGAATAACCCATGTTTAAAAATCCTTTATGTTATCTGTGCTAATGATGCACGTTATAGATAATTGAGTATTCTTTTCTAGATGGCAGTACAAGAATCATGGGAAGCTCTACTTTGTCCATCAGAGAATTAGAATGTGTGTATCATGGGATGGTTAGTTTTCAGAATCAGTTTGGATCTCACAAAATTTTGATCCTGTTTGGGAAGAACAAGTTAGAACCAGGTGCCAGACTGTGCCATGTTCAAGTCATGATTGATCTTTAAGCACTGCTTCTTGTTTGCTTTTCCTTGTGATCAGCCTCAGTATGCTACCTGGCTTTTTGTAGATTGACCTCAACTGCCGGAAATGGAATGGTCTGTGTAAAGGAACATATGCTTTATTGAAAGTAACCTAAGCAGGGAGGAGAGTATGAACGATTGCCTAGGTAATAGGTAGTGACAACAGAGATATTATTCTAGTTTAAATGCATTCAGTTTTTCATTGCCATGTAGGTGTAATATGGGAAGGCCTGGCTTAGATACACCAGACAAGACAGACTGAAAGGTACTAGAATGCCAATGGCCTCCCTAGTTGGGAGGCCAAATGTTGAAGGGACATACCCAAAATATAGCCATTTGAGGTTTAAGGGTTGATTTAAATTGAACACTGTGACAAATGTTGCTAAAATGAAAAATGTGACTTCTATCTAGTAACAACTATGAAAAGTTAAATACCAGAAAACTCCAATAAAACATTATAAAGTCCATCATTTCCTGTAGATTTAATATTTGCTTCATGAAAATAGAGGATTTCTAATGAATTATGTAATCACCTATTTCTAACACGATGAATTCTAAACAGTTTTAGTATGCCAGTTTCACTTAATGTCCTAATTATAATGTGTTGTCCATGAAGTTCATGACTAATTTTTAGTAATAATATTTGATTCCTATGTATCCTGATTTGTACATTATGTGTATAGTAACAACAACTGCAAGTTAGACATCTATTAATATTAAGCAAAGAGTATATTTTAGTAGAAAATTGAAGTTAGATTTGAGATAACCTGAAATATTTAATAACTTTAAATTTGTATTTTGTGTGAATCACCTTTAAATAGCTAATAAAACATGCATGTAAATAAAAATAAGCAACTTACCAGAATGATTATGTGAACATCATTTATTCTTCTAAAGCATAAATTTTTCAAACACACATTTTATTACTGTTTTTAAAAAGAATCATTTCCATATATTTACATGTAGATCACTTTGAGTGTCAGAGATTTTTCCGTCATTATTTTAATTCTATAACTGACAGAGCTGGTGTACTCTTAATTTGAAAGTTGCACATAACAATACATCTGTAGGTTAAATGACCAAGGATACCACTTCGGTTTTGGAACTTTAGATGCAAATTAAATAATTATAGAATGCTTGTAAATTTTTGAGCTAGACGATCTTGGCAGTGTCTTTCAGAAATGAAAAAAAAATGTGTTTTTGGTATTTTTGGTAGAGTGTCTTTCTTTTGTAACTCTTTTGTAAGATCTAGACCAGAAATGGTCGTAAAAATAGACTCTCACTTCAATAACATATTAAACCCAATAAGATTATTTCTTATTGATGTCAGCTAATAACTTACTGTTTATATCCAGGCAGCTTATCAATGATGGAAAAATTTTTCACCTCTGAGGTTCCTTTAGCTTCTCATTCTCCCATGGACACTTTCCTAAATATTTCGCCCACAAAGAAAATCGCCCGTATCAAGTACTTTTTGTCATTTTTATTAATCAGACTTCTATAAGTAAGAAACAGTAACCAATCCTGATTCCCATGAAATAACCAATGACCTTTTGAAATAATGTAATCCTGGAGAAAAGGAGAATGATATTTCAGTCAGCCTTTAAAACCATATCACAATTAAATGTATAATTTATTTTAGCCTTTTTGAAATGGTACAAATCTCTATTAGTATTTTCATGAATGTCCCCTTTATCTACATCCCTGACTCTGTGCCCTACCCCTAGTAGAAAAAGCAACAACAATAACAATAACTGGCGTTTTATGTATGTTTCCCTCTGTCATCTCATGTCTTCTTCTCCCTTCCCTTAATTTCTACTCCATATTTGCTCACTTTCATCATTTGCTTATTTCTTTTAATACTCTAGGGGCACCTGGGTGGTTCAGTTGGTTAAGCGTCTGCCTTTGGCTCAGGTCATGATCCCAGGATCCTGGGATCGAGCCCCACACTGAGCCCCACATTGAGCCCCACATTGGGCTCCCTGTTCAGTGGAGAGCCTGCTTTTCTCTCTCTCTGGTGCCCCTCCTGCTTGTACGCTCTCTCTCTCTCTCTCTCTGTTAAATAAATAAATAAAACATTAAAAAAAAATACTCTAAAACTAGTTCCACCACCGAGTAAGAAAAGTCCTTGATTTAACATCAGGTTAATTCAACGAACATTTATTGAATATCTATGTGTCAGGCATGACCCTGGATGTTTAGGATATATCAGTGAATAAAACATAAAATATTTAGGCCTCTGGATTCTCAAGGGGTGCATACAGCAAACAAAAAGACATAATAAATAAGTAAATTTTATAGTTTGTTAAAAGATAATGCTGTGGAAAAGAAGAGCTAGAATAAAATAAGAGGTGACTTATGCTGGGGTGCATTCTAATTTTAAATAGTGCATCAAGGTAGATCTCACAAAGAAGGTAATATTTGAGCAAATACCTGAACGAGGCAAGGGAGTGAATAATGTTGGATATTAGAGGAAGAATCATTTTAGCCTGAGGGAACAGTTGATGCAGAATTCCTAATTCATGTTTATCTTCTATTTCTGGTACTGTATCTGCATGTGAGTAGAATGAAGCAAGTGAAAGAGGATAGGACAGAATATTTGCAAGGTGATGGTGGACATTGGAAGCCATTGTAAGGATGTTTTCTTTCATTATAAGTGAGACAGGAGCCAATGAGGGATTTTATGGAGAAGATCTGACATATATTTTTAAAAGATTACTGTGGAAACTGGGAGTGGAGGCTCAAAGCAAGGAGAAAGGTTAGAAGGATATTATGGTAATTTGCACAAAGGTGATGGTGGCTCAGACTAGGGAGGTAAGGAGTCATATTCTGAATATATTTGAAAGTAGAGCCATCAAGGATTTCCTGATGAATTGGAAAAGAGCTATGGGGGAAAAATAGTCACAAATGACTCCAAGGCTTTTGTTCTAATCAGCTGAAGGAGTAGATTTGCCCTCACCTGAGATAGTAGACTGCAGGTTGAGTGGGATGATTTTTTGGAGGGAGACAAATTAAGTTTGAGACATCTATTAACATCACAGTGGAGATATAAATGGACAATTGAATGCATGCGTTTAGAGTTCAAGAAATTATTGGCATAAGATAACATTTAAAGCCATGAGATTGGATGATCTCACCAAGGAAAAGTATGGATAAAAAAAAAAAAAAGAAGAGGACTAAGGACTCCAACATTAAGAGGTAGGTCAAAAGAGGAGAAACATCAAAGGAGAATATAAAGGAGAAACCAGTGAGGTGGGAGGATAAACAAGAGAACGTGGTATCCTGAAAACTTGACCTTCTACCTACAAAATGTACACATTGGGGGCTCATTTGACCTTTTCCTCCCCTTCTAATCACTATATCCTGACTTTCTACCTATAAAACCAAAAAGAGAAATCAGTATTTTTTTAGATATAGCATGTTAATAATTTCAAAGGATATTCAGCGAATCTGAATAATTCAGTGGGGTAATGTGCAAAAATATAGAATTCATAGGGAAAATAAGAGAAGTTAGCTCAGGAAATGACTTAAATTAACATTGATGCTATATCTCTAGTGTCGGCCTGCCTGTTCTACCTCTCAGTGGTTGAATTAACAGCAAGATTCCTTAGTAGGAAAAAAAATGTTGTGAGCATTTGTATCTATATGGCTGAATTAAAAACCTCCAACAATGAAATCTATTTAACATAGTATCTTGAAAAGAATCTAGGTGGGATTCAGGGAACCTGGATTCCAACTATGGTTCTGCTGCTGACTGATTGCATTAACTTCAAATCTATCATTAACCTCCTTATGCCTCATTATCTTCATTTCACCAAATAGGAAGAATGAAATATTCCTCCTTCCCTACCTCACTTGGATGTTGTGAATTTAAATTTGTGAGAAGTGCTTGAGATGCATAAAATTTGATGGAGTGTTTTATTCATGAATTCAAGGCATCTGAAGTAATTTGACCATGATGGAAAGTTGCTTCCTTGCACATTTATTTTAGAATGACATTTCTGTTACTGACCCACCCATTTATGCAGCATGTTACCTACTCCAAACTGTAAAGCAAACACAAATCAACCTTATGGATAAGTATTGCATCTATTTATATAATATCATTTCATAATATTCATCATTCACTTTTTTACTTACTCATATGTTTATTGAACAAATATAGGTAAGGCCTCAATTCCTAAGTAACAATGATGGAACCTTCCATTTTTATATTCCTCTGGTATTTAAAATGTGCTTTAATAACCATGATCTCCATTGACCTCTCAATTCCATAAGGTTGATATGACAGATAGGCTTTTTCCTGTTTTAACTTTTATTTATTTACTTCCCCCCCAGGTTTACTGAGATATAATTGACATATAACATTGTGTAATTTTGAAGTGTACAGTGTGATGATTTGATACATGTATATATTGTGAAATCTTTACCACACTCAGGTTAGTTAACAGTCCTTCACCTTGCATAATTACCATTTTGTTGTTGTTACAGTTAGAATATTAAAGCTCTACTCTTATATAGTAACTTTCAAGTATACAATATAGTGTTATTAACCATAGTCACCATGTTGTAATTTAGATCTACAAAACTTATTCATCTTACAACTGAAAGTCTGTACCCTTTGACGAAGACCTCTTGCATGTGGCCCACACTTCAGCCGCTGGCAACCACCATGCTACTCTCTAATTTTGACATTTTTAGATTCTATATATAAGTGAGATCATAGGGTATTTGTCTTTCTCTAACTTAGTTCACTTAGTGTGATGCCTTCAGGATATGTGCATGCTGTCACAAATGTCAGGATTTCCTTCTTTTTATGGCTGAATAGTATTTTGTTGTGTGTGTGTGTATGTACAATGTGTTTCTTTTTCTTTATTCATTTTTTTTTTTGTCCATTCATCTGTCAGGGGACACTTAGTTTGTTTCCATGTCTTGCCTGTTGTGAATAATGCTGTGACCATGGGAGTACAGATATTACTTCCATTTACTGTTTTCATTTCCTTAGATACGTACCCAGGAGTGGAATCATTGGATCATATGGTAGTTCTATTCGTAATTTTTTTAGAAACCAAGAAGAGCTTTTTTAATTACCAAATGCCCCTTATCCACTACTAAAAAGCCTGCTTTAATTAGCCTGAGTGAGATTGCTGGATCATATGATAGTCATATTTTTAATTTTTTGAGGAACTTCTAAACTGTATTCCATAGTGACTATACCAACTTACCTTCTCACCAACAGTACACAAGGGTTCCTTGTCTCCACATTCTTACCAGCATTTATTATCTCTTGTCTGGTCTTTTTTGTTAATAGTCATCCTAAAAGGTGTGAGGTGGTATCTCATTGTGGTTTTGATTTGCATTTCCCTGATGATTAGAGATTTTGAACATCTTTTCATTTACTTGGCCATTTGTATGACTTCTTTGGAGAAATGTCTTTTCAAGTTCTTTCCCTTTTTTGATGGAATTGTTTGTTGTTTTGCTACCAGGTTGTATAAGTTCCTTATATATTTTCTATGTTAACCCCTTATCATATATATGACTTGTAAATATTTTCTATGATTCTATTGGTTGCCTTTTCATTTTGTTGATTATTTTTTTTTTTTAGTTTCAGAGGTAGAATTTAGTGGTTCATTAGTTGCATATAACACTCAGTGCTCATTACTACAATGGCCATCACCCAATTATCCCTTTCCACCACCCATCTGCCCTCCAGCAACCCTCAGTTTGTTTCCTAGAGTTCAGAATCTCTTATGGATATGTTGATTATTTCTTTTGTTGTGCAGAAGCATTTCAGTTTGATGTAGTTCCACTTGTCAATTTTTGTTTTTATAGCTTTTGTTTCTGGTATCACATCCAAAAAATTTGTTTTCTTTTAGAAGTCTTATGTTTCAGGTCTTAAGTTTAAGTCCTTAATCCATTTTGAGTTAATTTTTGTGAGCGGTATAAGATAGGGGTCCAGTTTTATTCTTTTGCATGTGAATATCCAGTTTTACAAACACCGTTTACTGAAAATACTATCCATTCCCCACTGAGTATTCTTGGCTCCCTTGGAAAGTATTAGCTTGCCATATATTTGTGAGTTTATTTCTTGGCTCTTGATTTTGTTCAGTTGGTCTCTATGTCTGGTTTTTTTTTCCCCCAATACCATACTGTTTTGATTACTTTAGTTTTGTACAAAACTTTTAGTTTTGTAACTGAATGTTTGAATTAGGAAGTGTGATACCTTTACCTTTCTTCTTTCTCAAGATTGCTTTGGCTACGCGGGGTCTTTCAAGGTTCCCGACAAATTTTAGGATTGTTTTTTCTATTTCTGTGAAAAATACCATTGGGATTATGATAGGGATTGCATTAAATCTACAGATGGCTTTGAGTCGTATGGAAATTTAAAAATATTAACTCCTCTCATCCAAGAACATGGGATATCTTTCTATTTATTTGTATCTTCAATTTCTTTCATCAGCATTGTATAGTTTTTGATGTATAGATATTTCATTTTCTTTGTTAAATGTGTTCCCAACCATTTTGTTGTTTTTTTATGCTACTGTCAATAGTATTGTTTTCCTTATTTCTTTTTCATATGGTTCATTGTTAGTATAGAGAAATGCAAAGATTTTTGTATGTTTATTTGTATTCTGGAACTTAACTGAATTTGTTTATTACGTCTAATAGTTTTTGCTAGAGACTTGAAGATTTTCTTTATATAAGATCATGCCATCAGTACAGATAATTGTCTTTCTTTCCAATTTGGATACCTATTGCTTTTTCTTGCCTAATTTCTCTGTCTAGGACTTCCAGTACTATGCCAAATAGGAGCGGTTAGAGTGGGTACCCCTATCTTATTCATGATCTTAGAGGGAAAGCTTTCAACCTTTCACCCTTGAATATGATGTTACATGTGGGGTTTTTATATGTGGCCTTTATGTTGGTGTATATTCCTTCTATACCCAGTTTTTTGAAAAATTTTAACATAAATGGATGTTGAATTTTTAAAAAATTCTCCATCTTTTGAGATAATTATATGATTTTTGTCTTTTCTTCTAATGTGGTATGTCATATTTATTGATTTGCAATGTTGAACTATTCTTGCATCCCAGGGATAAATCCCACTTGATCATGGTGAAGGATCCTCATAAAGTACTGTTGAATCCACTTTGCTAGTGTTTTGTTATACTCCTCAGGGATATTGGTCTGTAGTTTTCTTCTCCTGTAATAGTATCCTTATCTGGCTTTGATATCAGGGTAATACTGGCTTCCTAAGTAATTTTTGAGAGTGTTCCCTCCTCTTCAATTTTGGAAACATTGTGAAGGACTGGAATTAATTCTAAGTGTTTGGTAGAATTCACCAGGGAAACTATCTGGTCTTGGACTTTTCTTTGTTAAGAGATTTTTGATTACTGGTTCAGTCACCTCAATCATCATTCATCTTCTCAGATTTCCTGTTTCTTTATGATTTGGTCTTGGTTAGGTTATACATTGCTAGGAATTTATTCATTTTTTCTGCGTTATTCAATTTGTCCATGTATAATATTCATTGTAGTCTCATGATCTTTTGTATTTGTGTGGTATTAGTTGTTATATATCTTCTTTCACTTCCAATTTTATTTGAGTCTTCTCTCTCTTTTTATTAGGCTACCTAAAGATTTGTCATTTTCTATCTTCTTCAAAAACCAGCTCTTAGTTTAGTTGATCTTTTCTATTGTTTTTCTTGTTTCTTTTTTATTTTATTTCTGCTCTAGTCTTTGTTACTTTTTTCCTGCTACCTTTGGGCTTAGCTTGTTCTTGTTTTTCTAGTTCCTTGAGAAGTAAAGTTAGATTATTTATTTGATATATTTCTCTCTTTTAATGTATTTATTCATTGCTATAAACTTTTCTCTTAGTACTACTTTCGTTGTACCCCATAAATTTGGGTATGTGTGTTTTCTATTTTTTCAAGATATATAAATAGATAGATTTAAATTTCCCTTTTGATTTCTTTTTGTTCAGGAGTGCATTCTTTAGTTTACACATATTTCTGAATTTTCCAGTTTTTCTCATGTTAATGATTTCTAGTTCCATGGCACAAACACTTCTTATAATGCCAGTGTTTGAAAATTTGCTAAGATTTGTTCATGTCCTAAGATAAGATGTATCATGGAGAATGTTCCATGTGCACTTAAGTAGAATGTGTATTCTGTTTCCATTGGATGGCATATTTTATCTATGTCTGTTGGGTACCTTTTGTCTAAATTATACTTCAAGTCCCAAGTTTCCTTACTGACTTTCCATCTGGATGATCTATACCATGTTGAAAGTGGGGCATTGAAGTCCCCTACTATTATCACATTGCTATCTGCTTCCCCTTTGAGATCTCTTAGTATTTGCCTATCAGATTTAAGTACTCCAATGTTGGGTGAATATATATTTATGATTGTTACATTCTGTTGGCAAATTGACTTGCTTATCATTATGTAATGACCTTTTCTTTGTCTCTTGTTATAGTGTTTGACTTAAAGTCTATTTCGTGTCATATAAGTATAGCTACCCCTGTGTTCTTTTGGATCCCTGCATGGGATATCTTTTTCTTTTCTTTCATTTAGAAACTATGTGTGTCCTCAAAGTTGAAGTCAGTCTTTTGTTATCAGTGTATAGGTGGGTCTTTTTTTTAAATCCATCCAGCCACTGTGGACCTTTTAGAATTTATCCATTTACATTTAGAGTAATTATTGATAGGTAAAAATGTACAATTTCCATTTTGTTAATTTTTTCTCTGTTTTATATTTCCTTTCTTTCTCTCTTGCTGTCTTCCTTTGTGAATTGATGATTTTTTCATAGCAATATAGTTCAATTCCATTCTCTTTATCTTCTGTGTGTCTACTACAGGTTTTTGTTTTGTGGTTACCTGAGGCTTACTTGAAACATCTTATTGGTATAACCTCCTATTTCAAGCTAACATTTTGTCTTTGATCACACACAAAACTCTACCTTTTACTTTATTCCCCCATTTTATATTTTTGATGTCACAATTTACATATATTCATCCATTAGTGATTTATTGTAACTATAACTATTTTTAATATTTTTGTCCTGTAACCATTATACTAGAGTGAAGTGTTTAACACACCATTGTATTACAGTGTTAAAGGATTCTACATCAGACTATATACTTACTTTTACTAATGTATGCTATATTTTCATATGTTTTCTTGAAAAAATTCTTTATCTCACCTTCATTTCTTAAAGCCAGCTTTGTCAGATAAAGTATTCCTGGTTGGCAGTTTTGTTTTTTTTTTCTTTCAACACTTTGAATGTATAATCCCATTCCCACCTGGGCTGCATGATTTGTACTGAGAAATCCACTCATAGTGTTATGGGGGTTCCCATCTATTAAATATTTTTTTTTCTCTTGTTGCTTGTAAATTTCTCTCATTGTCCTTGATTTTAGAGAGTTATTATAATGTGTCTTGGAGATTACTTTGGATTGAAATTGTGCAGTGACCTATTAGCTATTAGCTTCAGGAACTTGGATATCCAGATTTCTCCCCAGGTTTAGGAAGATATCAGCCATTATTTCTTTAAATAAGCTTTTAACATATTTCTCTTCTTTTGTCCTTCTGGGACTCCAGTGATGCATAGATTGTTTCTCTTAAAGGTATCCTGTAAGTCTTACCAGCTTTCTCCATTCTTTATTATTCTCTTTTTCTTTTTGCTCC
Organism: Ailuropoda melanoleuca; assembly: GCF_002007445.2. NCBI lineage: Eukaryota > Metazoa > Chordata > Mammalia > Carnivora > Ursidae > Ailuropoda > Ailuropoda melanoleuca. Next base: position 27,414,845 of record NC_048238.1, on the reverse strand, counting down.
TCTGACTGGTTACTTTCAAGTGATCTGTCCCCAGGCTCACTGATTCGTTATTCTACTTGGCCCAGTCTGCTGTTTAAGCTTTCTTAAAGTCTTCAGTTTAGTACTTGTATTCTTCAACTCCAAAATTAATGTATGATTCTTTATTATGTTTTCTTTCTCTTTGTTGAACTCGTTTTTTCTGTATTGTTTTCCTGATTTTTTTAAAATTGTTTGGCTGTAGTGTGTTGTAACTCCCTGAGCATCTTTAGAACAATTATTTTTAATTTACTGTATATCCATTTCTTTGGGGTCAGCTACTGGAAGTTTGCCATGTTCCTTTGTGGTATTATGTTCTCTCTGATTCTCCATTTCCTGTTGCCTTGCACAGGTGTCTTCATATTTGAAGAAGCAGTCACATCTTCCAGACTTTACAGACTGACTTCATGAGTAAAGACCTTCACATGCAAGTGGAGGCTCACTGGAAAGGCTGTGACCATGGGTGTAGTGGTACAGAGCACCATATGCAGGGGCATGTAGTAGCTGAGTCCAGAGGGCATGTTGCCTTGTCACCTTGGGTCACTGGGGTCCACAGTAACTGTGTTAACTGTGTGGTCCTTGGCAAGTACTGCAGTAGGTCTGCAGTGGCCTCAAGGGCTGTTGGGGTCCTCAGAAGAACTTCCAGATGCAGCAGATAGGGGGCAGGCTAGGCAGTGTGTTAGCTGAGTCTGGTGGTATGCACACACTTGGTTATGGGGTCTGGCTACAGTTGTCTGTGTAGTGGCAAGGGCCATTTGCAGATGCACACATAGTGGTAGGGGCCATGGCCAGCAGTAAAGGCCTGGGCATCCTGCAGGCATGCTGGCAGGTATGGGGGCCCTGGAATTCAGGGTGCATGCCTATGGTTATGCAGTGCTGTGGAAGCTAGTGATGAGGGTTGGGCTGGGGGTATGCAGGTACACAGCTAGGGGGCCACCTGCAAGTAAGCATAGTGGTGCAGTCCAGTCACAACAAATAGGGCCAAATCCAGGCCCATGATCAGGTGTGGGGGCCTTGCCATCAGTGTGCACTTCCATAGCTTCAGGTTCTTGACACAGGTGTGCACACAGCCATGGAGTCCAGTGATGGGTGTCAGCCTGTGGTGTCAAGTACACAGCCAGAGAGGTTAGCCCCGAGTGTGTACACAGAAGTAGAGGTCAGATTCAGGCGTTTTGGACGCGCTCAGCTGCAAAGGCCTGAGCTGGCTGCAGGTGTGAATCCCAGATTCTGGTTGGGGCAGAGGAGGAGTGGGCAAGGAGGGACTCAGCTGGAATAAGCAAACATGAGTACCTATGGGACAAAACCAGAAGAATCTCTAGCGTATCCATGGTAATTGTGCTGGCTATTCGTTTCTTCAGTTCCGGTCACTCCTGTGTGGCTGATATTGGCATCTCTGCTCTTTGTTTCTATCTCTGTACATAAATTTGCCGAAGTCCTTTTGGGCTGAAACTGAATTGGGTTCTTCGTGCGGTGCGCAAGAGGCTGAGGATACTGGTTGCTCACTCTGCTCTCCTTTTCCCAGTGAGAGGAACTCTTTCTAGCAGGGGAGTTCCTTCTTGGTACTGAGCCTTGCTGGGTTGGGGAAATGAGATAATGCAGGCAAAAGTGGTTCTTCCTTCACATTTTGTGTGGTTATTTTGAGGTGTTTTTTGTTGTTGTTTTGGTTTGGTTTGTTTGTTTGTTTTACTGTGTTGCTGAAGTGTCTTCAGTGAACTCCTGAGCTCTCCTGGAGCTCTTTTTATTTGTGGATAGATGTCTAATCGTTGGTCTTCATGGGAGGATGAAGACTAGGGGTCTCCTACTTCACCATTTTGGTGATATCACTTCAGGAAAGAGGTCTCCTATTTCAAAATCAAGGAATTGTGACTCTCGGATTCCTGTGAAAAAGGTGGGTCTGGTGCTGAGGTCTTCTGACACTCAGGGTAGGGTGCTATGCTGTATAACATGGCCTTCAGCTGACTTCATTATGAGCAATAGTTATTTTACCTAAAATGCATAAGACCTAGAGGAGAATGCAGTCTAAAATAGGAGCAGTAGAACAGAGGATTAAATGATCAACTTTTGTGAAATTATCATATTTTAAAGGACTTTCTTTTTACTGGTATAGACTTCTGATTAAGAAATCATTCTAGCAATACTTAATGAAATAAGAAACATCTATGCTTCCTAATGTGACAGTCAGGCTAAGATATCCTGTATATGATTTTGAAAACTCCTATGTCCATAATGATACGGACAAATTCATTTTTATTTGGTTGGGTACGTATACAGTCTTGACTTCAAAATCTGGCTCTGTTGGTTGCTTTATGATCTTTAACCTGTCACTTACCTTTTCTAAATCTCAGTTTCCTTATCCTTCAAATAAAGATAACAAGAAAACTAGTACCCATTTCAAAGGACTATTTGTTCAATCGCCCATCACATATTGATTGAGTACTTCCTATAGGTCAGATATAGTTCTAGGTGATTGATTAGAGTAGTGGATCTTAAAGAAAAGATCCTTGCTCTCAAGGATATTACATTTTAATGAAGGAGATGCAAAAAGTAATATAATACTTGGATACTGATAATTTCTATCAGAAAATAAAAGTCGTCAATATGGTAAAATATGCCTGGAATGTGAGATGGTAGCTAACACCAGATAGAGAAGTCAGAGAAGATACTTAAGAAAATAATATTTGGGTAATATTTGGGAAGGTACCTGAACACTGAAAAGGAGGAAGACATTTAAATATCATCCAGACAAAGGGAGCAACAAATGTGGAGCTCCCTAGCAGGTATCATCATGGCCTATTTAAGAAATAGTATAAGTGGCGTACAGTGATAGATGTGAGTGCCAGGAAATGAGGAGAAAGATCTGGCAGGGTCAGATGATGCTCAGTCTTCCAGGACATAGTAAGTAGTTAGGCTTTTTCCATAAATTAAATTGCAAGCCACTGGAGTTTTTAATAAGGATTGTGATGTGATATGATTTAATGTTTAAACATATTTCTTCTTGGATGGAGCCTGCATTATGGGAATTTTTGTAAACATAAAATAGGTTATACATATAAAATGCTTAGCATGGTAACTGGCACATAGAAAATGTTTTTTAAAAAGCGAAAATGGATTCATTGATGATAATTATGACATTGTTGATGGTGATGGCAATGTTGGTGAGGGTGCTGGTGTAGATGGTGGTGATCATGATTAATTCCTTAACCTCCTGAAAATCTACATTTAACCTGTAAATCTGAACGTAAACGTAGCAAACCACAAGACCTATTCTTTTCTACACAACTTGGTCCAGTTTTGAATGGTAAGGCAAATTGCTCAGGCGTCTGAGTAAGCCTTCAATGTCCGCACTCCCTTGTTGGAACTCCCTATTAAGACTACATTGGTAAAGACTTCCCTGACCTAAATGTCACTACAACCTCAAAGGGAAGAGCAAAGCTCTTCTCATAAGGGGGGCAAAAGCCAGCTTAAGAAGACTAAAAGAGTTCTGGGACCAAAAAAATGTCTTTTTAAAAAATGAGGAAGAGAGGATAGAAGAAGAGATGCTCCTTTTCCCATTGTAGCCAACCTTTGAAAATGAAAGTATTGTGTTGTAGTTGAATAACTCTTTGTCATTACAGCCACGTGCTGGTGTCTGACCTTATAAAATAGCCCAAACCCATTGGCCTCAAAATCAGAAGGCAAGAAGATACACTTGGGCATAACATTTCCTGTAGGAACTATCAATTTCTCATTCATTTAAAAAAAAATTAATGCTGGATTCAGCAAAAAGACTGATGTAGACGTTCCTTACTAGCAAATGTCCATTTGCTCTCAGGATATAATTGTTATTTGTGATCATAACCCTTAAATTTCTCTCTTGTTTCACTGGTGCATTTGAGTTTAATCCTAAATCAATAGTTATGATTCCTTTTAAGTGGGGAAGGGTGCTGGTATTATGTGGTATGATTATAATTTTAGACTCATAAAGCATTCAGAAAATATCTCTCATATTTGCCTGACCATCAAATCAACCACTCATATTTTCACATTTTAAGAGGTATCAAATGTTGGCATCTACTTTTTTGAAATTATGATTTCGTCACAAAATGTACTTTATTTTTAATTTGGGGACTCCATAAACTTTTGTTGAATGAGTGCATGACACTTTGCCTCTTTCTAGCAACCTGGTCAAGCAGTGTTATAGAATATAATTTGAGACTTGAAAAAGTGTTTCACTGCAAAAAGATATTATAACTTAACTAAATTCATTGCTGATTTATGAATTCGAAAGAGAAAATACAAACTTCTGGTTTAGGAAAAGTAAGAAAGAGGAGGCTCTCCTTCTAGATATCCACAGTACACTGTAACTCTTTTGTATTAATTTTTTGACTAAGTTGCTGAAGTTGGGGGACCTTAGGTTTGTTAACTGTCTGAGTGATTAAACTAAATATTTCACTGAGTTTCTGTTTTACTGTTTCCTTCCAAACACTATGTTCAATAATTTCTTAAATATTTGGGCATTTAAAAAATCTTTCTATATAGTATTTTTCCAATTGGCCAAAGGGCTTTAAATAAAGAGAACTACACAGGTAGTAAGAGGCATATTTTCAACCCTGAGTTCCTATTTCATTTTTTTCTTTCTTAAACATATTTTCCCTAAGTGGTAAATATGAGTGTTGAAAGGTGATAAATACCACTTGTAGGCTTTAGAGCCTAAATGTTGAGTTTGACACTCAGAGTTTAAAGGCATCATGAAAATTTCTCCAGAACTAATTTTCAAGCAATCTGGCTTTTACAGGCAACTCAGTAGTTTGAATGATGTAGTTATTTTGAAAAAAGTAACCATAAAAAGCTATGTTCAGAGAATTGGTACTTCACATTTATCAGAGGAACATAAAAGTCAATTGATTGGCTTGCTAGTTGGAATATACTTTAATTTTTAAAATTATATTTCAACTCATTAGTATTTAATTCATGATTTTGTGCAGCAAACAGAATCTATTAAAAGATTGTATGTTTACTTTAGAGGCGTATAAAGGAAAATTTAAAAATTTTAAATATTCTTTTACTATATTTTTTTTCTTCAGCCCATCTCTAGGCATTTACAAGATACAGTTCCAAGAAGCACTTCTACGAATTTTATAAACAAACATTTTATTATTAAATATTTCTTTGTTGCCTAAAATACCATTGACCATTATATGTAAAATATCTTCACGATTTTGGCAGCTAGTTTCCTTTTTAAACATACAATTTTCTTTGGTTACAGTGAAGTTAATGCATATTGAAAGGATATCCATGTAGAAGGTCGAAAGAAAATTGCCATGCAGTAACTATGCTTGTGAATTCTCTATTATCTGTGTATATTTTTCATTGGATAGTAGTGATTGCCTCTAAAGGAAAATGGATATCTATTTTCACTGAAGGGACATGTAATATACGTAACTACATACTACACTCATGAGCCATACTATTGTAAATGCATGCCTTATCATTTATGATCCAGTCATCTTACTATGAAAACATGTAATTGACAATTCAAATAAATGCCTGTCCCTTTGAATAGTATGTTGGAAAAGGAAGAGAAATCAAAAATACTTTCAAAGATCCTTCAAATACTAATGGTACAGTTGTTTCAGTAGTTAGGTGATTTAACGAAGCTGATGTACTTTATATTTGATTATTAAAGAAAATATATTTACCTTAATGCTGTTGAGAGCATATATGTCATAAAGCATAATTTCTTAAATTATTAGATAGAAGCTGCTGATACCATTTCTTTTCATCCCTTATAATACAATATATGAATCATATCCATAAAAATAAGTTAAGCTTATACATGTAGATGTATTTATATTGGTCAGGAAATGGGTGTGCCCTTATTGATTAGACATTACAGTTAAAGGAGTTATCATTAAATATAATTTTTATTAAGTAGGATGATAGTATACAAAACTAAAACTGTCCTTAATATAAATTAAGCTCCTTGATTCAGCATCTACTTTAATATCCTAGAATGTTCCAAAATGATCATTAAAACTACAACTTATCCTTGTACTCAGGAAGTAGAGAAGAGACAGTTAATAGAAATTTCTAGCTGATAGACTGTTATAGAACAGAGAACTATCTGTATTTTTGAAAATTAAACATATCAATTTGCCCCTCTTTCCCTATTAAGGAAGAGCTTCTTAATTGTGCTAATACATCAAGTGAACTATTCAATTAGATTTTTAAGACCCAGGTATAAACAGCTGGCTAAGGTTACATATTTCATAGCAACAAAAAAACACTGGTTTTAAATATCATGGCTGGAGGATAATTTGCAGCAGAGGTTTATCTGTCAAACATACAGAATTGCTAATATTGTTCTAAAGATGGGAGTGTGGGTGTTTGAGTCTTGAAAATAGCTGTTTATATCTATCAAGCTGAGACTGATAGTTAAAAGTGCCTTCTCTGTCAAGTTCTTCCAAATCAATGTTTGCCTCCTTGTGTCTCAGAACGCTTTACCTATTCAACTTGGATTGCTAATGTCACTTTCCCTGGCACCAGTCTGTCCCTTTTGCAAAGCACAGAAAGGGCGTGCATAATTGTTGGGTTATAAAATACATGTAGCAATGCTTTCTACAGCTTCTGTTGAGTTCAAGGGGGTCTAGCTTATATAATCTCCTCTGGCACAGAATCAAGAACAGCCTCACTTGCCCCTGCTGCCTCTCTATCCATGAGTGTGAATATGCTGCTTGGCTGATTGCTTTTCAGACCAGACATTGAACAAAATAAAGCAGGAGTTCTCAGAATTGAGCATGCATCCGATTTGCCAGGAGGGCTAAGCCCCAACCCAGAACTTGTGATTCAGTAGATCTAGGATGGGGCCTGAGTATTTGCATCTTTCATGAGTTTGTAGGTGATGTCAATGCTGTTGGTCACCCCAAGATGACATTTGGGGAAACACTGCTGTAGAAGCCAGAAAATTAGCTCTTCTTGAGATCTAGCAAATGGACCAAACTTACGGTTTAAGTTTTCTTCTTCTCTACCACGGTTGGTTAGATTGGTTTTCTAATGTAAAATTAAATAGGATATTGTTCTGTTTTACTACACAATGTACCAAAAAAGAAGGATGCATATCGTCCTTCATTTTTTTACTCTGTCTCCTGTTCCTAGGTGATCTCATCCATGCTTTTGGTTTAAATTACTAACTTGCTTGCAAAGCCTCCAAAATTTACATCTCCAGCCCTGAACTCTCCCCTGAATATTAGTCTTATATACCCGTCTGCCTAATTAACATCCCCAATGTCAAAGGCAGGTCAAGTTCTACAAACACCACCAAATTGAACTTATAATCTTGTCCTTCAAATCCAATACACATCTACTTTGCTCCATTCCAGTGAATGACACCCCCAGGTTGAGCAGGCTAGAAGTCTGGGATTTGTATTTGATTCCTCCTCATTATCCGTCAACTGCCATATCAAATCTGTCACCCGGTCTTACTGATTTAACCTTCTCAGTATCTCTGCAGTTTTCCTCTATGTCCATCACTATCCTAAGGCAAGCTGCCATCATCTCTCCCTGGGATGACCATAATAACCTCTTAATTAGTTGAGTTAAAATGGATCTACCCCACCCCAACAGACTGTTCTTTCTACAGTGAGAATAGTATTTTAAAAATATAAACTTAGCCTTGTCACTTTTCTACTTCAAGGGCTTTTTCTTATTCTTGGCCTTAACATGGCCTCCAAAGCCCAACGTGGTCTGTCCTCGGCTATGTTTGCAGTGGTATCTTTCACTACTCCTTTCTTCTCATTCCTTGTATGCCAACCACACTCACTTTTTTAGATCCTTCTAGATAATGTGTTGTGGTCTCTTCTAACTTTGTACATATTATTCCCTCTGTCAGGAACTCTTCTCGCCCTTTCTTCCACTAATACCAAGCCCATACACTCACTAATCTCTTCCTGATCATCTTGAAGAACTCATTTGATTGTCACCATCTCAGGAAGATTTCTCTGATTCCCCCCACTCCCAAATTAGAGTAGGTCCTCTTGCTATGTGCTTCCTTGGTGCCCTTTATTTTCCTCCCACAGTCTTTTTTCAGTTTGTAATTACATGCTATTTGTGTGAGCATTTGATTATTATCTGTTTCACTCACTACATAGTGGGTATGCTTTGCTCACCACTGAATCCACAGAACCACAGTGTTTGCAAACAACAGATGGTCAAGAGAAATTTGTCACATTGATGAACGAAAAATTGTACCTTATTTTTTTTTAAATATGGATCCCAAAATGAGCTCCCCTTTGGGGTCTATCTTTTAGGACTTTGGATGCATGTAAGCTGAACCAATAGCATTATTCAGGTTTGAATCTTAGGAAATAATTTGGTTTCTTTTGCATGTGACTCTCCTGAGGGCTGAGCCCCTCTTCAGAGTGAGTCAGTACAGCAGAGCCACTGAGAGCAAGCCCTACCTTCAGACAACCTTAGTTCAAGTCATGTTCCACCATTTCTTATGTGTGTGGCTTTGGATAAGTTAATCTTTTTAAGCTTTGATTTCCTCTTCCTTATTTTGGAGATGCTGATGATGCCAGCTTCTGGGAAGTGTTGTAATGAATAAATAAGCATAGTTCACAGCAAGCACTTTTTATAGTGCCTGTTGCATCCTAACTACTAAATAAATTGAAGCTATCAGCATTACTTCATTAGGTATTTCCAGCATTCAGTACCCTTCCAGGCATGTAGTAGGAGCACAATAAAAATTTTTATTGAGTTGTATAGATTGCATATGTGGTATCCATATAGCACTTTTTGCATATGTGGTATCCATATAGCACTTTAATTCTTTAGGTATCTCTAAGTATTTTTTGCATATCACCTCACAAAAGTTGGATGTCCTGTTCACCTATGTGAATCATTTCAGATGAAAAAGAAAACCAAGAATTCACACAGTGAAATCAGTAGTGTACCTTAAGCTACAGATTACTTCATAAAATTTCTACCATTTTAGAGATTAAGGTAAAAAAAATATTTCCTTTAGAATTCCTTTAATTCAGCAAATGTTTATTGAGCATTTACTATGTAAAGGCCATCATAGACATAAAGATGAATAAACCATGCTACCATTTTTCAAGAAGCTCCTTATCTCATAAGAAACTGGATTCATACAAATAACAGTATAAGCAAGTGGTCAGTTTAGGCTGGTCTGTGAAAAAAAGGGTTTTTGAAGTATTTGAGAGATGCAGTTAATTTTGCTTAGAGGACTTTAGTTGCCTGAGATTTCTGTCTTTCTTCCCTTTAGCCTTTCGTGCTTTTCTTTCCTTCTTCAGAGGTAGAGCACTCTTTGTAGCATATTCAGACCTTTTCCATGGTCAAGTAGACCAGTGCTTCTCAAAGTGTGGTGCCCAGCATGACCTGGGAATGGTTAGAAATGGAAATTCTTGGGCCCTACCCGAGACATACTGAATCAAAAACTGGTGGTGGGGGTCCAACAATCTGTAAACAAGCTCTCTAGGCGATTTTGATGTACGCTCAATTTAAAGAATCACTAGAGTAAAGGGTCATTTGGTAATAGATTTGACTCATTACATCAGTTCTGATCTTAAATATACAGATACTCACAAACAAAATTCACCAAGCCAGCTTTAAATGTTCCCCTTTCCATACACAAAACAAATCCGTGTTTTATCTGAGACAATGTAGTAAAACTAGGTGTGTTTCCTTTGAGGGTCAGTAGCTGTCAAGGTCAGTGCATCTTCACAGCTTTTCTTGGTGCTTACGAAAAGTAGATTTTAATGTGCATGCCTGGTTTTCTTTTTGTGTTTTGAAGAGCACTTGAAGGGGCAAAATCTGACTAAAGTTAGTGACAGGACATTTACTTAGATACAATTATTTTGATTTACCTTATAATGTTCAGTGTGAGAAGAAATGTTCTTATTAGTAGTACTTTCCTTAAATAGCAACAGTACAAAAATCACCATTGAAATCCCTTGGTCTAGTTTCGCCTTATTTTCCAAGAGAAGAGCAAAATGGTTCACATTAGGAAGTGTGACTTGCCTGACAAAGTGCAATTTACTTATTCAGAAATATTTACAGAGGAATTATGTCAGTGATGTTGCAAGGCACTGTGATAAGGAGGGGGAATTCAAAGATGAGTAAGATAGACCTCAAGGAACTTCACAGACCAGGGGAGGATAGATACCAAAAAAACGTTACAGTGGAGCGAGATAAATAATCTAATAATAGCTACCATTTATGGAGGGCAACTATGTAAGAGGCAGTCTGTCATATGCTTCTTCCTCTTGCTACTTAATCTTTGCCACAGCTCTGTAAAGTTGGTATTATCATCAATTTACAGCCAATAACACTGAGACTCAGAGAGGTTAAGTGACTTGCCCAAGGTCATGCAGCTAATAAGTGGTGCAGTTATGATTTGCAGCTAGCCTTAAAGCTGCATTAGGGTAGGAACTGTGCCCCTTTTGTTTACCGTCCTTTCCAGACCATAACAAAATCCCTTTAACAAAAGCGATGTCAGATAAATAATTGCTGAAGGAGTACATGACAAAGCCCAGGTCTTTCCAAAGGCCTTACTTCTTCAGATAGACTTCTATGAGCAATGTGTTTGAGGAGTGATAACCAAGAGAATGCATTTCGCCTTAGGGAAATGAGGAAAGCCTTTCATAAGATATGAAGAGCTGTACAAGTTGAATAGGCCAGGAAGAAGTCTGGTGGCAAATGAGGCAGAGGAGAGTCCCTACATGAGAGTGAGAGCACGTGGCACTGGCATGAGGTGGACAGAGGATTAAAGGGAGAGGGGTTGGGGAGGAGGCAATAAGGGAGAAGGCTAGTCTATTGCATGTGACACTTAACAGTTAAGATACGGTCTGTCCTGTGGCCAGCATTGCGCAAAGTGCAATCCATACCCACCTTTTCAGAATTATCTCGGTGTTTTGATAAAAGCTGTAGACTCCTTTCCTTGATCCCAGACCTTATGAATTAGTGTCATTGGGTGAAGACCTTGATTCTCTATAACCCTCGTTTTAAAACCACAGTTCCCAGCTGACAGACACCCAAGTTTAGAACCACCCCTGGGCCAGTGGTTCTCACACTTCAGCAGCACCTGAATCACCTGGAGGCTGTGTTGTACCCCAGATGGTTGAGCCGTACCTTGGGAGTTGCTAGTCCAGTAGGCCTGGGGTGGGGCTAGAATCTGCATTTCTAACACTTTCTTCTGTGATGCTCCTGCTGGCCTTCAACTGTCTGCTTTGAGGAGCAGTGCTTTAGGCTAGGCTACACTTCCTAAGGTACATAAGCAAATAGACAAATGACTTGAATAGGCCTGAATGTTCAAAACACTGTCTCTCCAGTTTGGCCAATAGATTGGAGGAAAATAGAACAGAGACAAGAAAGGTCATGAAGGGATAGTTAAAGCTGTCCTGACCTGCCATGGAAGGAGGCTCAAGATCTGGGTCACAGAGCAAATGCAATAACCCTGGGCCTTTGGCTTCCAGCCCGCTGTAAAATCAGCTTCTTTTCACTTCCTCCCTATAAACATGTGTATTCCTTGCTTTGGAGTGGTTAGACCCAAATGTTTGAGAAATTCTAAAATACAAGCCACTCATTTGTTTCCCCCCTCAAATATTTCATTGCTGCCTGGGCACTTTCAAGGTTTCAGTGCATCCTTGCCTGGCAATTTTGCCTTTTCTCTTTGGCCTATATCGATTAGATGTTTCCTTTTAGACTCTATCCATTGCTCTCCCTCTCCTTAAATTACACTCCTTTTGCCTTTTGAATAAAACCGAAGAGATATATTAGCACACATTTTTTTTAAAACCTGATTTGGAAAAAAAAAAAAAAAAGGCTCGTGGAGCAAATGTTATTTAGCTGATTAATCAAATCTTTTAGTGAGAGACCTTTTGTCATCCCCTGACTTCCTGTTTGCAGTCTACAGGCAGCAGGGTAATTCGGGAGAAGAGCGAGAGGCTTATTTCCTGGGGTCAGGGGCCAGCGCCACCACCTGCAGGTGGAGACATCAGAAACAGGAAGGGGCCCACCAGCTGCGGGGAGAACACCCCACAGAGCCTGAACAAGATGAAGGGCCTTTTAAATTCCAGCCCTCTCTTTCACTTTTTGTGCTATAAATGTGAATATTCAGGTCTGCCCTGATTAAGAACCAGCAGACAAAATGCCTCTTTGTGAATGCTACACTTCCTTGGCTTATTCATTATCTGTCTCCCCATGTCAAATTATTATTTTCACATGCATTGCACATAACTACCATGGATACGTATCACAGTAGGCATGGAGCAATCGTTTTGTAGCCACACTTGACAAAGAGAACGGACTGCCCAAGCCACCCATCATTCTGTACAAATCATTAACTTCTAACTAACATTTGTATTTCCAGGCTTGTTCGCTACCCAATTTGCTAGATGCAGTTGCGATATGGACCTCAAACTCCAATTGTAATAATGCCACAATCCGACTGCAGTTTGGATCTGAGCAGTCAGAATTTCAGAAATTTGGTTTGGTCCGTAACAGTGATAGGTCTATAAATCAGGGAAGCAAGGGTTTGGTGGCTATTAAAATGCATTTCATGCCCATCAATCTTGTAGGTGGTTGTTAATCAGCCAGGGTGGCTCATTAAGCACCTTGGAGGATCAGTATACAATTCCAAGTAACTCTGGCCATTGCCAACTGAATTTGTATGAGATTGGTAAGGTTAAGTGGAAACAAGCAGCTTAGGGCCCTGATTACAAAGTGAAATCAAGAGTGGAGGAAGTCATGAAGCCCCAAGTAAATTCTTTTTAAATTCTTTTCATTCGTTTGTATGCTCACAAATGTGTTGAGATTCAGAAGACACATTTATTGCAAGATTTTTTTTTTTTGCCTTAAAATTCACTCTCTGGTTTCATTCATTCAGTAATCGAACTGTTATCAAGTATCTACTTTAGGTAGGAACTGTGCAAAATGCTGGTGACAGAAAGATTAAAGACACAACCTTCCAGGAGCTCCAGGTTGAGGGGGACAGTTGGGTGTGTCAAGAAATCATTGCAGTACTGGACTCTGAAAGGGATGAGCACAGAATGTGATGGCTCCCCGGGGCGGCAGAATTGGCCCCAAAGTGACAAATCCAGGAAGGGAAGGGTAACTCAAGGAGAAGGGACAGTTTTCATAAAGGCCTCTAGGTAACAGTGAGTCAGGCACGGTTAATGCAAGACCAAGTTTCGCAGGGCTAGGGCCTTCGCAGACGTGGCATGTCTGGCGCTTGTTTGGTACAGGGCTTTGCAAACATAGGGTGAAAATGGGAGAGTTCTGCCTTACTGTGGATGAGGGCAATGAGGAGGAGGCGGGGGGGTGGTGATGGAGATGCTGATGTTTGTAGGCAGTGTTCACTGTTCTGTGGTGTTCATAATGTAGGGAGATACTGAGTCATGGGAACTTCACTCTGGAAAATCCAGTCTGTTTTTCTCCAGTTTGGGTTTTAGCTCAAGACAGCCCTAGGGACTTTAGCTGTAGGAGAGGCTGCACCGTGGACATGAGCTGCAGATCGTTGCTGTGCAAATGGCGTGGCTTTAGCCCTCAGGACTGCTTGGCAGTCCTTAATGCTACACATCATGAAACTTGTCACTACCTGCTCAAATCCCTTCGGCATTTAACACTATGGGGGAATATTTTTCACGCATTAACATGCATCAAAATTGCTGGGCCCCACCCCTAGAGTTTCTGAGAAGGTAACTGTGGGGTGACACCTGAGAGTTTGTTTTCCTAACAAGTTTCCATGTGGTGCTGGTGGTGCTAGTCAGGGAACTACTCTTTGAGAACCACTGCTCTACGGACACCGAGAGTGAGAGATGTTCCTTAGGCCTCGCACAGTATGTACTGGGATCACCAGAGCTACTGGAAGTTTACCCAGATTCAGAGAGTTGTGTCCTGTTCACCCCGTAGCCTGGAGCTCCCTGTCATCTTTAGAACTGTGATTGAGGGGCAGGCCACCAGCTTAGGTGTTTTGGCTGTACTCTTTGCATAAGTGAAAAAAAAAAAAACAACAACCAGTAACACAAGAATAGATCATCGATGTCAATAATTAGTGTTTAATAAAGTGAAAGAGTAAGCTTTACTGTCTAAATCTTGTCCCATACCTATCGGGCTAATGAAATAATATGTTTTGTCACTGATGTTGTTCCTTGGTATAATGTTGGTGGAAGCCTCTGAAAGTAAGAGAGGTGCAGGCTTAGAAGTGGCAGAAAACTATTAGCCTAGGATTAAAAGTAGCATGGATAACCCCCAAACAGACAATTTTACAGTTATAAGCTCTGAGGTGAGTTTGGGGTGAGAAAACACAATGCCCCATTAGTCTTTTTGTCCCACATCTCAGGTTTCAGGGGCTTATGCCAAAGGGAAGCCTCTGAGATGACTTTAAGTGCTACCTACCCAGGGTTCCCAAGATAAAGGTGGGCATTGATGGCTACATTTGGCTCAGGCCTTCCACAGCTGAGATTCTGTGTCCCACCAGCCTCTCTGGTTGCCAGTCTGTAGCCAGTAACATGAAGTTCATACCCTCTTTTTTTCTGGTGATAATCCTATCACCAGGAGGTGATATCCTATCCAATCCTATCACAAGGAGGACTCCTATCCAAGTCACCCCCCAAACAAACTTTTTGGTTAAATGTCTTCTCAGCCTGAGGCATCTTCTTGGGTTTGAATGAAATGGACTGTGGACAGCCTTTTACTCTAATTTAGAAAAGTAAGAATGTAGATATAAGCAGATCACAGTCTGGTGGATCTGGGAAATTGACCCAAGATTCATACCTCTCTTGATGTGCATTCAGGAACTTCCTCCTGGATTTGTATGTAAGTCACTTACTATCAGTTGGAAATGAGTTGAAGGGTATAAAAAACATGAGAATGACGTTAGAGAAATTTGTGAAAGATCTGAGAATATCTTCACCTGGTCAAATGGTATTTTGGCAGCTGTCCACATTTGTGGCATCCTGAAGTTCAGGGAGTCCTGTCCTCCTGTGAGGGTGTGCTGCTGGGTTCTGGACTCTGTGGAACCATGAGACTGGAGTAAGCAATAACCTTGACCTGTATCAGAGCAACTTCTGTCTTTTTCATGTGTCTTTAGACACTTTTTATTAATCACATCACTGGTTCTCCATGCAGAGCAATGTCTCCACTCTCTATCCTGATTCTCCAAACTATTTAGCTTAAGAATGCGATCACATGAAGACTATGTAGACCATTTCTCAACATGGCATGTTGTTCAACATTTTTAATGCCTTCACTTTTAAGAAATTCCATTTCTTGCCCGGCATTGATGATGTGGTTAATAAAAATAATTATGGAATGAGGCTTAGAAGGATGAGAGTTACTCAAGTTATGCACTTACTGATGTGTTTATGTTGTCAAAGAGGAAAAACTTTTCCTCTACCCTCTTAAATTCAGCACTTAGGAGCCTGTAAATTAAACTGACAAAAGGCAGATTAACAAGAGAGAAGGTAAAATTTATTCATCTGTGTACATGAAAGGATGTACACCGAAAATGTAGCCCAATGAGGCTGTTAGAATTTAGAACTTATATACCATCTTAACAGAGAGCGTGAGTTAGGATTTCAAGGGACAACAAATAGTGGAATGTGACTGAGAAATATATGGGGGAAAATAATGGAAGGTAAGGTTTGTTTTTGTAAGGTCTCTTTACGTCATTTCTCATCCTAGTGTCAGCTTCCCGTTTCTGATAACAGGTAGGAGTCATTCTTCCTCCCTGCTTTGGGAAGCCTCCCTTAAAGAGGGATTTATAATAAGTTGAATTCTTTTTCGAGGGTTCTGCTTTTAGGCAGAAAGTAGAATGCAGAGAAGGTGTCTTCTTGCATCGTTGATTCTCAAAATGTCTTTAAATTATCCATATGCCACAGTGGTATAATTTGGATCCCTTCAATGTATTTTTTCATTCAGTATACATTTACCAAGCACGTGTTATATGCCAGGCACTGCAAATACAAGAGGGAAAAAAAGGTAACTCCCTACCCTCATGGAACTTACATTCTGATAGAGAACCAGGCAATAAATACATGATATTTACTTGTTACATTTATTACATACATATATCTGTGATTTCAGATAGTGTTATGTTCTGGAATTAAAACTGGTTAACGGGACAGAAAATGATTCCGAAGGTGGACTAGTGTAGACTAGCAGACACAGCTTCTCTGGGAGGCAATATTTGAGAAGAAATGAGAATAATTTAAAGCAGCAAGCCTGGTGAATATTTTGGGGAAAAAATATTTCAGGCAGAGGAAACAGCAAGGACAAGGGCCCTGAGATCAGAAGAGACTTGACTTATACAAAAAATATCATAGATCACAGTGTATGGGGAGGATGGGGAGGGAATGAAGTGGGAGGGTGGGCAAGGCCAGATTATGCAAGAATTGTATTTCAGGATAAGGAATTTAATTCTTTCTGTAAGTTTCATGGGACATCATGGGGAATTTAGAATAGGAGAAAAAGGTGATCTGATCAGTTTTCTTCAAAGAACTTTCTTGTTACTGAGTAGAGATTAGACTGGAATGGGGCAGTAGTGGTACAGAGAGATGACATTGAAAACCACCCTAATAGTCCATGTGAAAGGTGAAGCTGGTTCAGACTAGGATGGCATGATGGGATCAGTGAGAGACCTTGGATTGAGGGTACATTTCACAGACACAGATGATAGGATTTGCTGTGATGGGTTACATGTGCAGTAGAAGAATCGAGAATGGTTTCTGAGTTCTTAGTGTGAGGAAATGTGTATAAGAATAACCAGGTAGGTGTGAGGTTCCTGAAACCAAATAAAGAAAGTACTTCAGGACAGTGGGAGTGACAGTGTCAGAGGCTGCTAAAAAATTCAATTACCCAAACACAAAAGAACTGCACTGAATTTAGTAATATGGAGCTCATAGTTGACTTTGACAGAAGACATTTTTATTGGAAGCATGCATCAAAACCTCTCTGTAGTGTGTTAGAAAGATAATGAGAGGTGAGAATGTAAGGACAGTGACTGTCACTGTGCAGATATTACTGTCAATGTTGCACAAATTAAACAATATTTGTTGAGTATATACTATGTTTCACGTGTTGCAAATGGTACATGCTCACTCTGTTGGGGGAGAACAACATTAAAATCACTATAGTACTCCAAAATAGTTACAGTAAAATCTGTGAAAGAATCAGAGAAGTTCAAGACCCAGTTTTACAGAGGAAGTGGCAGATGATCTCATCTGGGAGTTGGAGTAGAATTTTGCCAATATACTTCCCTTCCTTCTCCATAAATAAGTGAAGCCATATGATAATTGTCATTCTCTGCTTGACTTATTTCACTTAGCATAATCTCCTCCAGTCCTTTCCATGTTGCTGCAAATGTTGTGTAATCATTCTTTCTGATGGCAGTGGATTCTGGGAAACAAACTGAGGGCTTCAGAGGGGAGGGGGGTGGGGGATTGGAATAGGCTGGTGATGGGTATTAATGAGGGCACATATTGCATGGTGCACTGGGTGTTATGTGCAAATAATGAATCATGGAACATTGCATCAAAAACTGGGGATGTACTGTATGGTGACTAATATAACAAGATAAAATTATTAAAAAAATAAAATAAAATAAAATACAGGCACACCTCAAAGATACTGAGGGTTTGGTTCCAGACCACCACAATAAAGTATCACAATAAAGTGAATCAAATGAAAAAAAAAAAGAAGTTTGCTAATATAGAGGAAGAAGATCAAAGTGAGGACAACAGTTTGAGTAACCATGAAAGCATAAAATAGGATGGCCTGTCCTAGAAATGTCAAGAAATTCCACATAACTGGACACAGAATAAGAGGTATAAGGTGGATGCAGTGATGAGGTCAAAGGAAAGCAATTTGGAGAAACTGGCCAGATTAGAGTGAATAAAGATCATATTCAAATATCCATTTCGATGGTTAGAGGAGAGAGACACTAGGGGCACAGAGTCCAATTAGAAAGTTCTAATAATAATTCAAAGACATGAAAAACCCGTAGAAATGTGCTGCAGATTACCCAGTCCCCAAGGTTGAACAATTAAATACATTTTCAGTTGTTATGCCCATGATATTAACATATTTAATAACTGCAGTGCCTGTTGAGGCTATAAATAAATAAAAACATTGTACTCATGCCATGTTAAAATGTTGTGGCTCAAAGTTAAATTTGTTTCCTAGCTAAATAAAAATATGTGATCTGGATTAATTTCTTTTTTTTTTTAATTTTATTTTATTATATTGTGTTAATCACCATACAGTACATCCCCAGATTCCGATGTAAAGTTTGATGCTTCATTAGTTGCGTATAACACCCAGTGCACCATGCAATACGTGCCCTCCCTACTACCCATCACCAGGCTATCCCCTTCCCCCACCCCCTCCCCTCTGAAGTCCTCAGTTTGCCTCTCACAGTCCATAGTCTCTCATGTTTCATTCCCCCCTCTGATTACCCCCCTTTTCTTTATCCCTTTCTTCCCCTACCGATCCTCCTAGTTCTTATGTTCCATAGATGAGAGAAATCATATGATAATTGTCTTTCTCTGCTTGACTTATTTCACTTAGCATTATCTCCTCCAGTGCCGTCCATGTTGCAGCAAATGTTGAGAATTCGTTCTTTCTGATAGCTGAGTAATATTCCATTGTATATATGGACCACAGCTTCTTAATCCAGTCATCTGTTGAAGGGCATCTCGGCTCCTTCCATGATTTGGCTATTGTGGACAATGCAGCTATGAACATTGGGGTGCATATGGCCCTTCTCTTTACTACGTCTGTATCTTTGGGGTAAACACCCAGTAGTGCAATGGCTGGGTCATAGGGTAGTTCAATTTTTAACTTTTTAAGGGACCTCCACACTGTTTTCCAGAGTGGCTGTACCAACTTGCATTCCCACCAACAATGTAGGAGGGATCCCCTTTCTCCACATCCTCTCCAACAATTGTTGTTTCTTGCCTTGTCTATCTTTGCCATTCTAACTGGCGTAAGGTGGTATCTCAGTGTGGTTTTGATTTGAATTTCCCTGATGGCTAATGATTTTGAACATTTTTTCATGTGTCTGTTAGCCATTTGTATGTCTTCATTGGAAAAGTGTCTGTTCATATCTTCTGCCCATTTTATGATTTGTTTATTTGTTTCTCGTGTATTGAGTTTGAGAAGTTCTTTGTAGATCTTGGATACCAGTCCTTTATCTGTGGTGTCCTTTGCAAATATATTCTCCCATTCCGTGGGCTGTCTCTTAGTTTTTTTGACTGTTTCCTTGGCTGTGCAGAAGCTCTTTATCCTGATAAAGTCCCATAAGTTCATTTTATCTTTTATTTCTCTTGCCTTTGGAGATGTGTCGTGAAAAAGGTTGCTCTGGCCGATGTCATAGAAGTTGTTGCCTATGTTCTCCTCTAGAATTTTGATGGATTCCTGTCTCACATTGAGGTCTTTCATCCATTTGGAGTTTATTTTTGTGTATGGTGTGAGAGAGTGGTCAAGTTTCATTCTTTTGCATGTAGCTGTCCAATTTTCCCAGCACCATTTATTGAAGAGACTGTCTTTTTTCCACCGGATGTTTTTTCCTGCTTTATCAAAGATTAGTTGCCCAAAGAGCCGAGGGTCCATTTCTGGGTTCTCTATTCTGTTCCATTGGTCGATGTGTCTGTTTTTGTGCCAGTACCATGCTGTCTTTGTGATCACAGCTTTGTAGTACAGCTCGAAATCCGGCATTGTGATGCCCCCAGCTTTGTTTTTCCTTTTCAACAGTTCCTTGGAGATTCGGGGCCTTTTCTGGTTCCATACAAATTTAAGGACTATTTGTTCCAGTTCTTTGAAAAATGTCCTCGGTATTTTGATCGGGATAGCATTGAAAGTGTAGATTGCTCTGGGTAGTATGGACATTTTAACTATGTTAATTCTTCCAATCCATGAGCATGGAATATTTTTCCATCTTTTTATGTCTTCCTCAATATCTTTCAAAAGTGATCTATAGTTTCTAGCATATAGGTCCTTTACGTCTCTGGTTAAGTTAATTCCAAGGTAACGCATGGTTTTTGGTGTTATTGTAAATGGGATGGATTCCCTAATTTCTCTTTCTTCAGTCTCGTTATTCGTGTATAGAAATGCAACTGATTTCTGGGCATTGATTTTGTATCCTGCCACCTTACTGAATTGTTCTATAACTTCTAATAGTTTGGGAGTGGATTCCTTTGGGTTTTCCATATAGAGTATCATGTCATCTGCAAAGAGAGACAGTTTGACTTCTTCTTTGCCGATTTGGATACCTTTGATCCCTTTTTGTCTTCTGATTGCTGTTGCAAGGACTTCTAGTACTATGTTGAATAATAGTGGCGAGAGTGGGCATCCTTGTCGTGTTCCTGATCTTAAGGGAAAGGCTTCCAGCTTTTCCCCATTGAGAATAATGCTTGCAGTAGGCTTTTCATAGATGGCTTTTATGAGATTGAGAAATGTACCCTCTATTCCTACACTCTGAAGGGTTTTAATCAGGAAAGGATGCTGTATTTTGTCAAATGCTTTTTCTGCATCAATTGAGAGGATCATATGGTTCTTGAGTCTTTTCTTGTTGATATGATGTATCACATTGATTGATTTGCGAGTGTTGAACCATGCTTGCATCCCAGGTATGAATCCCACTTGGTCATGATGGATAATCCTTTTAATGTACTGTTGGATTCTATTAGCAAGGATCTTGTTGAGGATTTTGGCATCCATATTCATTAGAGAAATCGGTCTGTAATTCTCCTTTTTGAGGGGGTCTTTGCCTGGTTTGGGGATCAAGGTAATATTAGCCTCATAGAATGAGTTTGGTAGCTTTCCTTCTGTTTCTATTTTTTGAAATAGCTTTAGGAGAATAGGTATTATTTCTTCTTTGAATGTTTGGTAGAATTCCCCAGGAAAACCGTCTGGGCCTGGAGTTTTATTATTTGGAAGGTTGTTTATCACTGACTCAATTTCTTCATAGTTAATTGGCCTATTTAAGAAATCTATTTCTTCCTGTTTCAGTCTTGGTAGTTTATAGGTTTCCAGGAAGGCCTCCATCTCTTCCAGATTGTTTAGTTTTTTGGCATATAGCTGTTGATAAAAGTTTCTAATAATCCTTGCAATTTCAATGGTGCTGGTCGTGACCTCTCCCTTTTCAGTCATAATTTTAATAATCTCAGTCCTTTCTCTTTGTTTTTGGACAAGTTTTGCCAGTGGTCTATCAATTTTATGGATTCTCTCAAAGAACCAGCTTCTAGTCCTGTTGATCTGCTCTACTGTGGTTCTGGTCTCTAATTCATTGATTTCTGCTCTAATCTTGGTCAACTCCTTCCTTGTCAGTGGGTTAGGCCTGTCCCTCTGTTGCTGTTCCAGTTTCTTGAGGTGAGAATATAGAAACTGCATTTTAGATTTTTCTATTCTTTTGAGTGAGGCTTGGATGGCTATGTATTTCCCCCTTAGGACTGCCTTTGCAGTATCCCATAGGTTTTGGACCGTTGTGTATTCATTCTCGTTGGTCTCCATAAATTGTTTAATTTGTTTTTTGATTTCCTGGTTTATCGAGTCATTCTTGAGCAGGATGGTTCTTAGCCTCCAAGTGTTTGAGTTTCTTCCAGGTTTTTCCTTGTGGTTGAGTTCCAATTTCAGAGCGTTGTGGTCTGAGAATATGCAGGGGATAATTTCAATCTTTTGGTATTGGCTGAGACCTGTTTTGTGTCCCAGAGCATGATCTATTCTTGAGAATGTTCCATGGGCATTTGAATAGAATGAGTATTCTTTGGTTCTGGGGTGTAGTGTTCTATATATATCTATGAGGTCCAACTCGTCGAGTATGGCATTCAAAGCCTTTGATTCTTTGCTTAGTTTTTGCCAGGGTGTTCTGTCTATTTCTGATAGTGGGGTGTTGAGGTCCCCTACTATTACTGTGTTCTTATCTATATGTCTCTTTATTTTGGTTAAGAGTTGGCTTGTGTATCTTGCTGCTCCCCTGTTGGGGGCATATATATTAATAATTGTCATATCCACTTGTTGAATACTTCCTTTAAGAATAATATAGTGCCCTTCTGTATCTCTCTCTATGGCCTCTAGTTTAAAATCCAGTCTATCTGATATGAGAATTGCTACTCCAGCTTTCTTTTGAGGTCCATTTGCGTGGAAGATGGTACTCCATCCCCTTACTCTAAGTCTGAATGCATCTTTGGGTTCAAAATGAGTCTCTTGTAGACAGCAAATGGATGGGTCATGTCTTTTTATCCAATCTGCAACCCTGTGGCGTTTTATGGGAGAGTTTAAGCCATTTAGATTGATAGAGATTATTGACAGATATGATTTTAATGATGCCATTTCTCTTTAAAGTCTTTGTATCGGTTGTGACTTGCTGCTCTGTATCACTCTTGGGGCCTTTTTACCTTTATAGAGCCCCCCTTAATATCTCCTGTAGGGCTGGTTTCGTGGTTACGAAATTGGTTAATGATTGGCGATTTTGGAACGTCTTTATTTCTCCATCAATTCTGAATGACAGCTTTGCTGGATAAAGGATCCTTGGCTGCATGTTTTTCTCTGAAAGAGCTTTAAAAATGCCCCCCCAAGCCTTTCTCTCATTCCAGGTCTCTGTAGACAGGTCTGACGTAATCCTGATACCTTTGCCTTGGTACGTGAGAAATTTCTTTGCCCTGGCCGCTTTCAATACTGTATCCTTGGATCTAATATTTGCGAATTGCACTATGACATGCCGTGGCGTAGGTTTGTCCTGGTTGAGCTTGGATGGGGTCCTCTCTGCCTCTTGGACACGAATGCTTGTTTCCCTTGCTAGATTAGGGAAGTTTTCAGCTACAATTTGTTCAAATATCTCTTCTAGACCTCTGTTTTTCTCCACCCCTTCAGGGATGCCGATGATTCTGACATTGGATCGTTTCATAGAGTCAGTAATCTCCCGTAATCTACATTCGTGGGCGTGGATTTTTTTAAGACCAGCTTCTATTTTCGTTTTTTCTTCTACTAACCCATCCTCCAATTCGCTAACGCGTTCCTCTGCCTCGGTGACCCTGGCCGTCAGAGCCTCTAGTTTTGACTGTATTTGGCCCATAGAATTTTTAATTTCTGTCAGATTCGCTCTCATTTCTGCCCTTAGGGATTCTATATTCTCAGCAACGCTTTCTCTGATGCTTTTTTCAAGTTTACTCATCATCTTGACCATTGTTGCTCTGAATTCCATTTCTGATAATTGGGATACATCCATATGTATTAATTCTGTGGCCGAGGCCAATTCTGTGGCAGAGGCCACAGACTCATTATCTTTTCTTTGCTGGGGGGGACTTCTCCTTCTCGTCATTCTGATGAAGAGAGATTGCAGGGTTGTCCAGAGCCCAAGTGTTGACTGGGACCCAGGCCGTGCGCCCTTGTTTTATAGAGATCTTAGGGATGTGGGCTTCTTCCTTAAAGAGTTTATTTATTTATTTGAGAGAGAGAGAGACAGTCAGCAAGAAAGGGAACCCAAGCAGAGGAGTGGGAGAGGAAGAAGCAGGTTCCCGGTGGAGAAGCCCGATGAAGGACTCCTTACGGAGCGTTGTGATCACACCCTAATCCGAAGACAGGTGCTTGGTGACTGCGCCACTCAGGCGCTCCGGGTTGTGGGCTTCTTGATTTTTCAGCCTGCCTTCTGGGGGAGGGGCCTGCCTGCAGGTACTCAGAAAACCCTGTTTGGGTAGAGTCTCTGTGTCCCTTGCGAGGGGGGATGGGGATGGGCACCCTGTGAGCCGGTATTTCCGGGCTTTTGTTCTCTGGCGGCTTTCCCTGGCGGTTTGCTATGCCTCTTCTGAGAGAGCAGCAGCGGCTGAAATTCAGCCTCTGTCTCAGAACAGAGGGATCGCGGATCGTTCTCCACTGATGTTCTGGCCACTTTAACTCTGTTTCTGTTGGTGCTGCTCAACCCTGCAGCATCCCGGGCTGTGCGCCCCACACCCGGCGTCCCAGCCCTCACTTCCAGGGCCGGCACGTCTCTGTCCTTTGTGTTTCCAACCCCGCCCGCCGCCAGCCGCCCCGCGC
Source organism: Ailuropoda melanoleuca (assembly GCF_002007445.2). Lineage (NCBI taxonomy): Eukaryota > Metazoa > Chordata > Mammalia > Carnivora > Ursidae > Ailuropoda > Ailuropoda melanoleuca. The sequence continues at coordinate 27,390,803 of NC_048238.1, read as the reverse complement.
GGGCTCCCGGAGCTCCCCGTCTCAGTCTGGTGTCTCACGGGTGCTGACCGCGAGTCCGCCTGCTCCCCCGTGCAGGTGGCCCTCCAGCCGCCAGCCGCCCCGCGGACGCTCCCGGAGCTCCCGGTCTCAGCCTCGATCCAGTGAGCACACCGGAGCTCCGGAGCTCCGTGAGATGCTTGGTGGTGCACGCTCCCGGCTCACGGACTCAGTCTGCCGTTTCCAGAGTGCGGGTCCGCGGTCCGCCCGCTCCCCGGTGCAGGTGGCCCGCCAGCCGCCCTGCGCGCGCGCTCCTGGAGCTCGCGTTCTAAGTCTGTTGTCTCGCGGGTGCCGTCCGCGAGTCCGCCTGCTCCCCCGTGCAGGTGGCCCGCCAACCGCCAGCCGTCCCGCGTGCGCTCCCGGAGCTCCCTTCTCAGCCTGCTGTCTCAAGCGTGCGGGTCCGCGGTCTGACCGCTCCCCCTTGCAGGTGGCTACCGCTTCCCGGCGCCCTGACACGGCGGCTCCCTCCCCCTTCTGTTTAGCTTCCGATATCTGTGCGCGGTTTCACGGCTCCCCGCTTCGTACCTCGGTACTCAGCGCTGGAGATGTTCATTTGTAGAGATCCAGATGTATCTTCCTGCGTCTCAGGCTGATTCCGTGGATATTCCTGCTGATCTGGTACCTATCCAGCACAACTCAGGGGACCGGCTGAAAAAGGTGTCCCCTACTCCTCCGCCATCTTAACCTCCCCCTGGATTAATTTCTGTTATAATTTAGCAGCACAATGTTGACACTTACACTTGCACCATCAAAAAGAGAAGGTGATCTCAAGTGAATATCCACATTTTCAGCACAAGTTGAGTGAGACAGTAAATTACTAGAAACAATAATTTATTAATAATAATGTAATGAAAAAATTGTTTTATTTGGATTTAGCAAAGGAAAATGGGTTGAAACATAGGTGCATGTAATAAAGTGATTTGTTTTTGAGAGGAGGAAAGGAGGGCATGAGGTCAAAGTTTGATGATGAGCCTCAAAGCTCTAAGTATGGTCAGGGAATTAAAATTGGATTGAAGAAATTCCTCAGGATCTCCAGGAGTTGTTTGTGAAATTGAAGAAGGTAAGGAAATATACAGGAATAAAGAACAGCCAACACTCTCATGGGAGTCTGGCTCTTCTAGAAGTTACTTGTGTTATGGCTGAGCTCCTCTGGTTGAGAAGATACTAAGATGGTGTCTTAAATCATGAGAAATTTTGTTGCCTGGATAAAGGACATGGGAAAAAGTGACCCATTAAAGTCTTCGTCCTTCCCACAAACAAGGTGGAGGTCCTGGAAAGAGATCTGGTATTTACTGAATTTCAATGCTTCTAAGATGCGTGTTGTTTTTAATAGCTCTGAAAACAGGCATTTCTCATCATTGGTGTTGTTGCAGTTATGAATTAGTTATTATGCCTGCATAGGTGCAAACCTGATCATAAGTATCCATGTGGTAGTCAATTAAATAGCTAAATTGATTTCTATGCATTTTTATGGTAATAAACAGAATGTTCGGATAGTTGCGTCCTAGTCTTGACTCTGTTATTAACTAGCTAGGTTACTTTGATTTACTTAATTAATCTGGCCTTCAACTTCCTGATCAGTAAAATTACAGCATGGCTTCCTCCTGCTCCAATGGTCTGAGAAGTCTATGAAGCATATGGATACAAATGTTGATATAATTTGAGGTGGAATATCAGGTGCCCACTTGCCACTAGGAGAGGGAGAGGAGAGCTTGAATGGAGGCTGTGGTTTCCCGAGGAGATTGTTAAAAATGTCCAGGCTGAGACAGACCAGATGCTAAAAGCATGGTAGCTAACCCTCAAAGTTGCAAGAACAAAATAATTTTTTATCATCGAAGTCTAAATATCAGCATGATGCAGACCTCTGTGTATCCTCCACCCTAAGTGTTTTCTTTCTGAATACTAAAGCCCAGGCTTGAGCACATCCCTCCCCTATGTACACATTTGTGATCATGCTTCATGCTTCTAAAATCTGCATTCCTTTGCATGGTATCCAAAATCCATTAAAATTTCTCTGTCCCGAACTACCATGTCACATTTACCCCATACAACCTGTAAGCCCATCGTACAACCTTCCCGCTGCTCCCTGAGTGAAGCAGGCGCTCTGCTCCATTGTGTCTTTGCACATTGTACCCCCTGTGGGATTGCCGTCCTCTTCTCTAAATCACTCTCCCCAAGGCCAGCAGCATCAGCATTATCTGGGAATGTGTTAGAAATACAGATCCTCAACCCCCATCCCAGATCTGCTAGATCAGAAACACTGGGAGTGGAGCCCAACAGTCTGTATTTTAACAGGTCTTCTAGGTGATTCAGTATACACTCAGATTTGAGAACCACTGGTCTAGAGCATTCTTTTATAACTCTCTTCTAGCAGTTATTGGATTGAATTACAGGGACAGAATCTCCTTGAAAGCCAAGAACATTTCTTTGCCATCTCTCTGTCTTCAGGGCATAGTACACTATTTGGCCCATAATTAAAGCTCAATAAATGCTTTCTGTGCCAATAAGTCAGTTAATCAAATATATTGTTCCTGCCCTTGAAGTGTCTGAAATTTGTTTGCAGAAGAAAAAATATAACCCTGTAGATTAACAAGAGAATAATTTATCGCCATCTATAATAAAATGCTAGATTCTATAATAAATGCTAGACACTGTCAATGGGCAAAAATTATATTGGGATTTCAGATAAAAGGAAGGTTATTGGTGATTAAGTCACCTGTAGAAAGCTTTGCGGCAGAGGTAAAGGGTTGACAGCAGAGTAAAACTGTCATGAAGAGGTCTAAGCTGATGGGAGCATAGGTTAGTGTGGAGAAGTATGAGCAGTGGTTAACACTGATTCCAGACTCTGTAGATGGGACTTTATATAACAACAACAACAACAACAACAACAACAACAACAACAACAGAATGTCTGGGGTGGTAGCAAGTTCTGCATTTAGACAATATCCTAGGATTATCCCAAAAAGAATACCGATCCATATAACTGAAGGTTGACTGAACAGGAACTTGGCATAACACAAATAGGAAAGCCATAGATAATCTATGCAGCTTTCAGCTTGTGACAAAAATAATTTTGGATTACAAGTGCTAGTTTTCGTATGAACCCAAAGAAGGACATAGCTTACCTCTTTAACAGAGCGGCTCATTGTTCATTATTCTACAGTTGCATTTACTAAAAAATATTTTAGAAGTATTAGTTGGTATGCTTTACTCAACTCTAAGAAGTAATAGCTCTCATAAACAGATTGTTTAAAGGAACAAACCCATTTGTCTTTGGAAAAAGGCAGGGAGAAAAGAAAAGATTGGAACATGTGTTTCTGCTCAGATAACAGTAAAATATAGGGGAAGTTCCTGTCTTTAAAAATGTATTTTCTCTATCCCTCTGCATATATACATGTCCCAGGATCATTTTAAAATGGTGCATTGTGTGTGTGGAAGTGATACCTTACTAGGCTGTTTGATGGACCATTAAAATATATTTTTGGTTTGGTGAATACAGTAGCTATGCAATATAAGCAGCATTATTTCTCATATAAACATGGAAAAATGATTGCACAGTCATTTATTTGGCCATTGTGTATAGAATGTCCGTTTTATTTACTGAAGTTGAGTTTGAGTGATCTGCCTTTGATTTTGGATACTTCCATTGGAATACTCAAAGAGATGTTCATTTTCCTTCGTCAGCATCTGACGTGGGAGCATTCACATCCTCTTTTCTGGCCACGAGTAATAGCAATTTTGTAAACTAGGATTCGTTTACAGAATTATAGGTGGTAAACATTCTACCACCAGATTTACCCAAGAACCTGAAACAAAGTTTTTAAGGAAATAGAATGTCCTTTTGTGACTACGTTGGAGTTTTGCATGCAGCGTTATGCTTTTTCTCCTGAGGGAGTTAGCCATGTGGAACTGAAGCCATTTGCCAGTTCTTCAGTGGATAAATACTGTCATCTGGGAAAAGAGGCAAAAAATGTACTCACTCTAGTTAGAGATGAAAGGAAGAGGAACAACATGAGTAGTTATATTCACCAAAAATTGGTAGGACTGTTTTATTTTAAATCTTAAACCCAAATATCCAGCTTTTGCAACTTCAAAATCAACCATCACATACCGTTTGTATGATGACAGAAGGAAAACTGTTAGACTTGAGTAGATAGCGTATCTCTCATTCTTTTGTAATGTGGAAACTAGTGGACTCCAGAATCGGCTTTAGCCCCAGTTTTCTGCACTTTGGGTTTTAGTTTTTCATTTGCATGGTCATGGGAAACATTTATAGGGTAAGTCTATGAAGATATTATTCTGGAATACGTTGCAAAATTCTGCCTGTTATTAAGGCTGAGTTGAGGATGGCACCAAAGAGGTAAAGAAAGCCTCAGCCAATTAGGGAAGAGCAAATAAAATTTTGATAGGCAAAACGATTTTTTGAAAGTACGTGGGGCTTGATCTCAGAATAAATGAAATTGGATAAGACATAAGTTTAGCTAAGTTGTAATATAGAAAAAGTAGTAGCCATTGAAACATAATTATTTTGAAGCATGGGCATTTTTTTTCTTTATCTGATAGATATGACTGGTTAAATTTTAATGTTATCTGTGTTATTTCGGTGTCTTTGTTAAGAATTCGCCTTAGTTCTCATTTAAACCAAAAATATTTTAATCAATGTGTAAGAGTTTGTATTGGATAAATTAAAAACAAGGTATTTAGGTAGAGGTGCAGAAGTATGAAAAAGTAATAGGAAAATTACATTCTGCTACCTGCTGGGTTAGGTGTCCCATGTATTCTGTAATTTCCCCCGTCTTGGCCCTTAACACAAAACCTTATAATTCCTTCTGATTTGTCAAGATCACCCACTAGACTACAAAGACTACTGTTGCATGAGGTCAAGATTGTTGTCCATTTTATTCATCTCTCTATCCTCAGCATATTCACAGTGCCTGGCACAAACTAAGTGCTCCAAAACTGCCTACAGGAAGATAAGAGAAACAGACATTTTTGTGAAGACTGCTTATCCATGTGACAGCAGACTAATCAATTTTTCTCTCTAATTTTTTTTTAATTTTTGAATCATAAAATGACTCTCTCCCAGCCCGTAATATTCTGTGATTTGATAATTTCCGCAATCACATTTTCTTTAATAAATTTTGCATGACATTAGCTATTTTTATACCAGATATTACCTTGCTCTAATTTCTTTTTCACCCTAGGAAATAAAAGTATCAAATGAATTTCCCATTTTTGTAAGTTATTGATACGCATCACTGTGGGATATCTCCATGATTACCTTTCACACCACATACTCAACAAGAGTTCAGTGAAGAGATTATGCATCAGAGCCCCCTGTCAATAGGGCATTTGGATAAAGAAGAGATACATACCAAAGGAATAGTGGGTGCATGAAATCTTTAAATGCAAAATCTTGAAGCTGCTGATTGTCCTCAGGCAAATTGAGTTTAGAGAGAGGGGGGCCCCCCAAACTCAGTAGAAGAGACATGGACGGAATCAAATAACATGAAACTTAAGCTAACAAGTAACCACCACTTTTTTCAGAATATGAAAATTATATTGGTTCATTTTGAAAGTTTTTTGAGGAATATAGAAGAGTATAGAAAAGAAATAAATCTCTCCTTTAATGTCACTTTCCAGAGAAAATCACTTTTAACATTTTAATACATTTCCATGTTAAAACGTTTTCTAATAGTCTTTTTTCTGTTATGTGCATATGGATTTAAAACCTCCATATTTTTATGAAAATGGAATGATACATGCTGTTTTATAACATGTTTAATTTACAATATGCAGTCTATGTTCTAACACACTGTGTTCTAAAAAAATAAAAATCTCATGTTATCAAAAACTGTCTTAAAATAGCTGTCAATGGAGGAAAGAGGTTGGAATAGAAAGTTTCAGACTATCAATATCAAAGTTATATTTCCTATCAGTGTTTCCATTTTTAAAAAATAACTACAAGTATAGGATTATAAAATCTATAACAGAGATAAAAATCTAACCTTTGACTGTATCTTGGTTTGGCTCTATGGCAATAGGCTTCCTTCCTCTCCCTGTTATTCCATGTCCCATTAAACCCATTTTCCCATGAAAGCCATAGTTTTATTACATTTATCCACTATCTTGAGGACAAGACACTCTTATTTTTGCCGTTTTAGTGTTTGTTCAAGTGTTGTTTCTGTTCTGGTGTTTGTTCTTGCTCTGATTTTATAGGATTTATATAACCCGTGGCAATCCAAGTTTTATAAATCTTTTTTCCTAAATAATTTGCTGCATTCTAGCCATGAGAATTCAGAACACTTTCACTGTAAAAGAAATTCCTGCAGCACAAATATTCTTCTTTACTTGTAAATTTCTTCATTTTTCAATGGCTAAATAATGTTTTCTTATATTTGTGCCAATAATTATTAAAACAATCCTACTTTGTTGGACATAAAAGTTGTTTCAACTTTTTGCAATTTTGAAAATGCAGAGAGCCAAGATCACTAAAGTGTCAAGAATCTAAAACAAAACAACAAAACATCGGTTATCATCTTGTTGGACCCCCACAAGTTACTATTTCCTTGTTTCTGGTCACAGTTCATCCTTCATGGTTTCAGTACACAAACTATTTTTTTAAGTTGAGGATGGAGGAGGAGTGTCTGTTTTTCCTCCAAGGCAAATGAAATGAACATTGAGTGTCATTTGGATTAGGTGTTATTTATAATGTCATGGGGCATCAAACCTGGTCAGTAGTGTTCCTCGAATTCAAAGGGGCTTTGGACATCCTCCCTTCTCGTGATACTGTTGCTCAGTTTGTACCTACTATTACTGCTTTTGTGATTTGTCATCACCCCCTGTGGTGGTTCATTTTTTGCGTCAATTTGACTGGCCAGGGAATACCCCAATATTTGGTCAAGCATTTTTCTGGGTGTGTCTGTGTGGGTGTTTCTGGATGAGATCAATACTTGGATAGGTCGGCCCAGTAAAGCAGATTATGCTCCCTAATATCGGTGGGCCTCATTCCATGATTTGAAGACCCACATAGAACAAAAAGGCTAACTGTACCCAGAATATGGGAGAATTCCTTGTGCCTGAGTGGAAACTGGGACACCGAACGGGGTCATTGACTTTTTCTTGCCTTTGAACTTGAGTTGACACATCAGCTCTTACTGAATCTCGAGCCTGCCAGCCTTCTTTCTGACTGGAACTACACTATTGGCCCTCCTGGGTCTCTAGCTTGCTGACTCACCATGCAGATCTTGGGACTTGTCAGCCTCCTTTATCGCATGAGCCAATTCTGTATAGTAAATCGCTTTTTATCCTATTGGTTATGTTTCTGTGAAGAACCCTGACTAATATACTCCCTATTGCCTTTTCTATGGCCTCGGAGATCTCCAAAGCCAAGGGCATAAGCTCCATTCCTGGTGATACCAGCTCTTTTGCTAATCTTTAATGATCGCATAATAGTTATTTAGGTCACTTATAAATCACTTTGTTCATAACACTTTCCAGTCCCCTCCACGAAGGAACATGGGATCAGACCAGAAGGTATTTAAATCAAACAGTGCCTCAACAAATACATTCCTCTTAAACCCCTCATCAGTGTCCCCAAATGGGACATGTACCATTACAGCAATAGTTCCAGTTGATTTTCCTGCCTTCTCAAGGATCTCTGCAGAATGGGAGCAAGATGCCTTCTTCCTTGCCTAAGCAACTCCATTCTGGTGTAAATCTAGATGCCCGGTTTGGCTCAAAAGGAAAGGAATCAGTTTTGCCTACGTCCCGAAAAAGAGTTTCCTCTCTTTCATGGCATTTTTACTTGCCTTTTGATGTCATTGCTCAAGCGGAAGCTTTGAAGTGAAGTTGGAAAAGGAAATTCCCAGAATATGAGAAGGTATGGTAAACAATACAGATCTGTGGAGAAATGGCTGAGGTTCAATGCAGCAAAATCTAACTAGAGACCCTGATAAAATTTGCAGTCTCTGGCTCTCTCAGACAAGAGGCAGAAACCATCCTGCTAGACAGGAAGAAGGATGAATCACTGGATGGAAATGCAGATACAAACACCGTAGACTCCAAAAGCTGAAAAAGATCCTCATGATTCTCTATGTAAACACCTTCTTCTGTAGATGACGAAACCAAAGCACAAGAGAGGTCAAGTGACACCCCTCGTGTTGCTTCTTAAAAATCCTTAATAACCGGCTACTAAAAATGAGGGAAATCATTCATTTTAAACTTTTACCTTAAAAATAAGCATTTGCCCTTGTCCTGATGATGCTCATATCTTTTTCCGGAGTTGAGTTCATTAAGGACCATAGAACTATGGTTACAGATAGAGGGTAATTTTCTGTCTGTCTGTCTCTGGCATCTTATTGACTCTAAGATAAGAATTTTCAAATTATTTTGAAAATATTATTAAAATTGGCATGTTAAAGAACATGTCACTTAAGAATTACAGAATATACTCTTTTTTACACTCTCCTTTATTGAATTTAATATTTTTCAGGTAGAAAATTCTTGATTAGATCTATTAGACAGCATTAAGTATGTTTTCCCCATTAAATTAAGATGAAAATATAATTTTACTTTAGAGTATTTGGTGTTTCCAGCCTTTAAATAGATAACATTTAATCACATCTGAAATTTGCAGGATAAAATTTTGAAAGCCTTCAATTATTAACATTATTTCAAGGGAAAAAAGCCGCTTTGCCACAGAACTTATATTTTTCTCTCATGAATTGAGTCTGGTACAGAGTATTCATTATGGTGAAGCTTAAACATAATAGAGTCTAGCAACTTCCATGAAAATACTATTCAGTGCGTTTCTGCTTTGACACTGAACTGACCTTGTAATTAATGTTGTACACTATCCTTTCACTATATGCTGGATTATAAAATATAACTTATTGGCAGCATAAAGGCACAAAGTTCTGAAATGCAATTTATAACCATGAAAAAGGACTGAGCTTTGAGTGACTGTTAAATTTGAATAGATGGGTCAGTGTTATGAAACATGAATAATGAAACATTTTAAACTCAAATTTTTTTAAATCATTAATTATGATTGTTTTTAGAAGAAAGTCTGTATCTATCATGTAGCCAATAAGATGTGTATAAATGCAAATGTTTGTATTGTGTGAAAAAATTAAAATGAAAACTAGTCTTCCACATTCCTTCTTGCCTTGTTTTTTTTTAATTTAAATCCCTTGAAGTGTCACAAATAGGCTTATTAATTTGAAGCGATATATGTTACAATTGTGTTTAAGCTGTTAATATAACTTCTCTTAGAGTGATTCTGTTTAAATGTTGAATTTTCATTATCTAATAATAGCTACCATTTATTTGGTGCTTATTGTGTGCAAATATATTGCACTGAGATCTTTGCATGTATTTTCTCATTTAATCTTAAAGGTCTCACCTCAGATCATTCTGTTTACAGTTTAAATAGAATCTCTCTAAATTGAACCAGATAGACATTTTTGCTTGTTATAATCAGAGGTGGACACTACCAGCCTTGATGGATGTGGGTAAAGACTGGACTCCTTGAGGTTCAGGAACAGTCCATTCCTCCCAGCAGCCCTGGAGGTGCAAATGGATGAAAACCCAATTTGTAGTTAAATGCGCCCGGAACCTAAATCCATTTTACAGATAAACACAGAGTGGGTTTTGTATGTGTATGTGTGCTTTATTTTTTTTTTATTTTTGAGGGAGAGGAAACACAGCTTTAATAGTAGCTGAATTTTTCAGGAATGAAGCAACAATGTTCAGAACTTTACTTAGAGCTGTTTCCTATGTCAGACAATTTGGAGAGTGGTGCCCCTTCCGGTACTTGAGTGTCCCACACAAGTCATCATGTGTTCAGTTGGCACTGGAAATGTGCACATGAAGGAGGACTCTACCTCTAGGTACAAATATCTGAGCTCTTCAATAAAGTCTTCTAGTGTGGCCATCCAAACACGTACACATACAAAAGCTTTTGGAAATTAAATAAACATTGTATTTTGTTATTAAATTGTTATTATCATTATTAAATAAAATTATTTCATTTCTCCCTTACATTATAGTTAGAGCACTCTACAAGCTAGGTTATGTGATTGATTCATTCCAATTCAGCTTGGTAAATGTGGGTGTTACCAAATATTTGCCCTTGAAAGGTGAACGTTAGGTCTTATACAGTTCAGAGCAACAGATCTAAACCCTGTGGACTTTTAGTATTAGAGGACACAGCCAGATGTCTCTGGCATCCAGTCCAGGCTGTTACTTAACCATGTATTTGGTGTTTGGCAAGTTGCTTTACCTCTGGGTTTTAGTTTCTTCCTTTCTAAGATGGGGCTACCGAGAGTATCTTTATCACATGGCTATTGTGGATGTAATAAAGCACCGAACACAATTACAACAAATAAAGTAATCAACAAATATTACCTGTCAGTAGTATATTGTATTACCTCCAGAACAGAAGGCTATTTTTCACATCAAAGAGTATGTAGTGCAAAAATCATGCCTAAATTAACAGATATGCAGTAGGCCAATGAGAGGATAAACATGAATTTCTCCTCCCTTTTTGCTAGACAGGTCTCCAGCTTTGCCTTCTCAGTTGCATACCCCAACCCACCCCTGAGGTCTGAGGAGGCTGCTGCCATGGCCAGTTCTGTTATAATTGCCCTCCAGTGATGAAAACCCCGAATAACAGAAGCTTGCTCCCTTTGTTGTGCCAGTAATATAAATGACACTCAGTCCTGTGGTTTTCTCATAAATGTTGATTGTAAATGAGCAGGCACCAGGACAAAAAAAGGAATGGTTATAGAAGATTGAGCACTGTGAGGAACTGATACAGGCCGATCAACTAGATGAGTTTCTCTTAACCATTTACTGGGACCTAGAAACAAGTTTTTCCACTTTGCTGTGTTGAGATAGATAGATAGATAGATGATAGATAGATAGATAGATAGATAGATAGATAGATAGATAGATGATAGATAGATAGATACACACACACACCATTGGCCTTTTCTTATATATCTGAAGCCAGTCTAAGTCAGGAACAGTAGTTGCTTGAGAAATATTTTGAAAAATTATGTTTATTCTGTTAAAGTAAAACTATTCATTAGCACGTTCTATTTTTTTAAGCAAACTATTTATAAACAGTAGTCATGAGAGTCACTTCCGAGTGCAGAGTACAGTGATCAATCATTAGATCTTCGGAAATCTTGTTGTTTTATAGAGCTTCAGATTCTAATTGAAATGTCATCCGAAGGAATGACAGACATACTGGCAAGAGAGGCCATTTATGTGCTTTGGTTTTCAGCTAATTTATAGAGTCATCATGAGAAGAAAGACTCCTTTCTTAGTAAAAATCACATAATGGTAGGTTAACACTTGATATTTAATCTCTTCCCTCATTCCACTTTATACCCACATTTATTCAAGTGCTAATGAGTGTAGGGCAACTACAAAACACTTTATTCCTACATTATAGTTATAGTATCTGCCATTGATCATTTCTCATTTGTTATTAACATAAACACAACCATAAAATACTGATTTTCAAAGTGTACTGTACATTGGCTGGAATAGCAATTGTTAATAATTTGAATACTATCAAGGAAATTATAGGACATGTCCAATAAGATAAGCCTTATGCAATATTGTCTAAAAACAACTGTGCTACCACAGAGGTGCAGTACCAAGTTCAAAAGTAATCACAAAAATTAACATAAATGGAGTTTAGTTGGGCTAAAGATAGTTTCTCTACGCTGTATGTTCCATGAGTTTGAGATCAATTTGTACCAGGTGACAAAGTGCTTTGTAAGCGATCAGTGATAAGTCATGTGCTTAAAAAACCCAATTTTTTTCCCTAAGATACTGTAAGACATTTACATTTCTGATCGAAATAGGGAAGATTTAGTCTTATAAAGCTGAGAATAACTAACTTTTCATTAAAAAAGTAAGCAGTTGCTTAATGCAGAGGGGGTTCAGTCAGTTAACCATCTGACTTTTGATTTCACTTGGGTCATGATCTCAGGGTCTTGAGATCAAGCCCTGCATTGGGCTCCACTCTCAGTGCAAAGTCTCCCTCTCCCTCTGCCCCTCTTCCCACTCACATGCTCGATCTCTCTGTCTAAAATAAATACATAAATAAATAAAATATTTTTTAAAAAAGAAAAGGAAAAAAAAGACAGAGGTGAGTCATGTTTCACATCAACTTTTCTTGAACCAGACTGCTTCTTTAAGTCAATATGGACAAAGTATGCATCTAAATTCTAACCTTCTGACGTGTTACATTTCATAGGTAGCCTATGGTCCTATAAACTAAACCATGTTATATAATAGAATTTAACTCGCGAAATTATGGAAACAGACCTAGTGTCTGTGGACTAATGAATGCATAAAGAGAATATAGTATGTGTGTGTATATACAAATGGAATAAAATGGAATATTACTCAGCCATAAAAAGAATGAAATCTTACCATTTGCAAGGACATGGATAGAGCTAGAGAATATTATGCTAAGTGAAATAAGTCAGTCAGGGAAAGACAAATACCATTTGATTCCACTCATATGTAGAATTTAAGAAACAAACAAAAATGAGCAAAGGGTAAAAAAGAAAAAGACAGAGAGGTAAACCAAGAAAGAGACTCTTAACTATAGAGAACAAACTGGTGGTTGTCAGATGGAGGGTGGGCGGGAGGATGGGTGAAATAGGTGATGGGGATTAAGGAGGGCACTTGTTTTGATGAGCACAGGGTGTCCTAGGGAAGTATTGGATCCCTATATTGTACACCTGAAACCAATATTACACTGTACGTTAGCCAAATGGAATTTAAATTAAACTTAAAAAGTAAATAAATAAATACGAGTTTTGTTTAAACATACATGTGCATTTCAGGGCACCTGGGTGGCTCAGTCGGTTGAGCATCCAACTCTTGGTTTCAACTGGGGTCACGATCTCATAGGTTGTGGGATGGAGCCCCAAGTCGGGCTTTGGACTCAGCAGGGAGTCTGCTTGAAGATTCTCTCCCTTTCCCTCTGCTCCCCCGCCACAAGGGCTTTCTCTCTAAAATAAATAAATAAATCTTTGAAAAAAAGGATGTGTATCTTTACACATATGGTTTTTAACAGTGAGAACATTTAAATTTTTCTTGTATGCCCTTCATCCATCTGGTTTTTGAATATAGTAGGAACAATATATGAAATTAGTATAAACTTAACTTTGATAAACAGAAACAAAACCAGCCTATTATTCTATTCACTATGTGCCAATCACATGCTATCCTTTGAAATAATTACACTAAAAATATTGTATAAAAGCAATATTTTCACTGATTATTATATCTGTAAAAGTGTGAATTCCTCTAAACGTAGGGGATGAAGGTGCAGCTTATTAAAAAGAACTTTAAATTTACAATTCAGTATAGATAGAATCTTATAATAAGTATTTTTAGCAACAGGAAAATTGGAAATTTGCAGACAAAATAATACAATAAATATTAAGTTTCACTTTGCGGAAAGTTCTGGGAACAAATTGCAAGGGGAAAAAGCTGTAACAATAGCAATGATGAAGAGGAGAATGAGAATAATGGGAAGCGGGGATTGAGGGTGCATTATGGTCCTGCCCTGTGCTGAGCTTGCTGCGTGCCTTTCCCATTTCGGAGGTTTGCAAGATTCCTTAGAGAAATATTTCCAACCTAAATTTTAAAAAGGTTAAGTAATTTTCCCAGTGAGTGTCACATAGCCACTGCGTATTTAAACCTAAATTTGCATTCCAACTGGCCAAACATCCGTCTGGTCTTTTATTCACCACTGCCTCTCCAATATAAAATTCAAAATCTAGGTGAAAAGAAGGGGGTAAAAACCAAAGACAATGTTATATAACAGAATATGACAAAATATTAAAATATATAAACAGGTAGATATGATATCTCTGTATCTTTACCACAGAAAAGAGTCTGATATAAGCATTTTACATAGTACATGGAGGAAATGTGTTCATTACGTTATCTCTGGTGACGTATCTGTGCGTGTGTTTGATGACTCTGGCAATCAAGCATCGGCTTGCAGGAAGAATTAAGAAAGCTTAATCTTTGCCTCAAGAAACTTCAAAAATAAAGACGAATAGATGAATAGGAACATGGTACTGGGTAAAATATCAAGTCCTGCTAAAGCAATTGATGCCATGGCTGCTGGGTTATATTGTTCTAGGCAAAAGGAGCACAGTGAAGGGAGATGTAAGTTGAAAAACAGAATTCTTAGAAACAGATGATAGCAGGAGGGAAGCAAGGACCCGGTCTAAGCTCCCGAAAGGCAGGAATTAAATAAACAATAAAGAAGGGCTAAAGCCTTTGAAGGATGCCAAAGTGGCAAACAAAACAAAACAAAACTTCAGTCAGGAAAGAAGATGCCAAGAAAAACCCTCCAAAGAAAAGAGAAAAATACTTTAATAAGCACATTGACAGATAGTAAAAAATAAATATCATGCTGTTTCTTCATTGCAGCAAAAGAAACTGGGGTGATTTATGCTTTAAAAAAGCATAATTCTAAAAAGCAATCGTAGAGGAAGAAGCGATGAAGATGTGTTAATACCAGAAAGAAGTTCCCAAGGTTTCAAGACTCCTTGTGAGATAAATACATGTACATTTTCTTTAGTAGCCAGAGAAGGATATCTGGGAAAATAATAGACAATGATTTTCTGTTTTTCGTATACTTGGTTGAAAAGTAGGTAGGCTATCTAACTGATGGAAGCTTTTAAATGAAGCGAGAAAGAAAGTTAGGTAATCTTATAAGCAACTGTGTGTCCCAGGCAGTGTATTTCCCTTGTGTAGTTTTCCATGCTGGGCTTTAATAGCAATTTCTCCTGGGGGGAGCGTTTTAAAGAAGTTATGTTTTGTTCCTTTGTTACTTCTCATTTTCAGTATAGAATTAATTCACAAATTTGACTAGGAATAGATAGATCCCAGAGAGAAGTATGTACATGCATTGAATTCAGAAGTAACATAAAATTATATCATATTTAGTTATGCATGAGGTCAGAGGATAAAATGAGGATAAACTGAAATCATTTATTAGCCAGCTTGGCTTCTTTTATGCAAATCCTAGGAAAAAGGCACATCACTGTAGGGTGCAATCTTAACGTAAATTTATTCCTAAAAGCCATTTTCATAGGGCACACTGTAGGCCATAGACGTGCCTCACAAATTCAAAGGCCTAAACCCTCTACATGCACAGCCATAAACTTGGAGAATAATTGTAAAGATGATGATTCTGAAACTTTTTAATGGCCCCAATCATTTGCAAAGATTAAAATTATATTCAACATTCTATATTTACCAAGGCAATAAAGTGGACTTCTATTTTAAAGGGGTTTTAAAATGCAGAGTTGAAATAAACAAAATGATTTTGATTTAAACTTCATAAGAAACATAAGTTAAATTAATCAAATGATTCTGTTTTATGACTGTTCTGATTGAAGTGATTATATTTAGCCCAGGGAGAACAGGAGAAGGGGAAGTATGGGTATGGCACCGAATTCACTAAGAGGATTGTATTGTTTGTTCTGTGTGTGCCCAACATTGTGCCAGGAGCCAAGGATGCTAACATTATGTAGTGAATACTTCCTGTGCGGTCGAAAGAGAACATGAATAGATGGAGAATGAATTGGAAAACTGCATGTTTTCAATGTAGAGACCTGACTTCACATGAAAATAGTGAATCAAACAAGGTTGTTTATGAAGACTGGATAATTAGTGAAGCAGAATGGCCATGCCACCAACTTGGTCTCTGACCGGAAACTGGCAGTTTTGAACATTTGTACTTTCTTTATAAAATTAGTAAACATCTAAGGAAAACAAATGAATATTTTTTTCTGTATAATTTGAAGTATGGCTAACTTTAGCAAGGAAGCTTTATTGTTTCCCTAGAACACACACACACACAGACACACACAAACACAAACACAACCTTCAAGACTCCTTTTAGGGTTTTTTTTTTTCTTAAAGAGTATATTATCTCAATATGTGTTATTTTTTATTTATAATATTCTTTGAGTATTTTCGGTGTTTCTAGTCTGGCTGCCCTGAAACCAGTTGTTAGAAGTGTAAGGAAGAAGTAGAAAGCCTGAGTCCAGGGTAACTTTTATAGTAACTTCATTGGTTAATGATACGAGGGTGAAAATATGGCATGGTCCCTGTTGAATATGGGCATGAGACCAATACCCCTGCTGCAGTAGTTCCTAGCTGAGATGTACTTGGAAAAAATGTATTTTCTGAGCTGAGAAATGCATGAAATGCCTACCTCACAGGCTTTGTTAACACGATTCAGTGATGTGATATAAAGAAGAATTTGTACACTGTCAAGTGCTAGGTCAGCATTGGGAGTGTGGTTGTTACAATATTTCTATATAAATTGTATGTATAATCCTCTTTAATTTTAAACTTTAGAGTTCATTCTTGGTTTACATAAGTCATTTTATATTTCTGGTCCCGTTTTAGAGGTTTCTAGTTGTCCTTAAGGTATGGACATTTGGTCTTTATAAATACTCATTAGTAGAGGTTAAATGATTATTTCTAAGCAGACTACACATGAATACTTCCGTGTGTTTTTGAGAAATTTTTTTTTTGCTATGAAAGCCATCCAAACTCAATCGCCTTAAGTATTCTGCAGATTTTAAACAGTAATACTTGAATATATCAGAAATATGGAAATATATATCATATATGGCATCTGAAAACCAGGGGAGGGTGAGGTATTTGATCACACTGAAAGTCTTGGAAAAGTCTGCTTGTTTTAATAGCAGTTGACTGGCTCATGCTATGGATGTACAGTGTTGCTTGAAATGATTGAATGAAGTGCCTCAGAACCATTCTGGTAAATGTAACTGGGACCTAACTAAACATCTGTAACTTTTCTTTCTAACATGGTAACAATCTTTAGTCTATGTTATAGTCAAGCCATTCACTATTAATAAAATATTTGCCTTGCATGATTCCCTATATACTTTGAATAGAGATCTTGGAATGTTTTTTATTTATAAGAGCTTTCCACTGTTATCACTGTCTCCTAACCATGGCCTCCTTTATTATTTTTTTTTGTAATAATAATCTTTGGATTATCCAAATTAATAACAGAAATTTTTCTTGTGACTAGAATCTTGGAAACTGCTGTGGAAACCATTAAGCATAATTAAATGGTGTTTGACTTTAAGAGCTCTGACCTGAGTTTGAATCCTGACTCCACCAATTTCTAACTGTGCGCTATTCAACATGTTTTATTTTTGAAGCTTTGGATTTTCCATCTGTAAAATGAGGTTGTTGGGATGATTAAATCAGATACTGCACATGAAACATTTAGCATAAAGGTATGGGATTTATTTTTAAATTTTAAATACACATGATACATGTCAGGGATTATACACTTGGGAGACAAAGATGGATAATATATGACCTCTGACTTTAAGAAAATTATAATCCAGCATAATATACTGGCATATAAACTGCTTGTCATTTGGCAGGTGTGTGTGTGTGTGTGTGTGTGTGTGTGTGTGTGTGTATTATATATTTACATACTTAATAAGTACTTACTACATACAGGAAGCTACTACTGTTATTAAATATTTTACTATTATTATCATAAGCTTACAACTGCATAAAATAGTTTTGATCCATAGAAAATCAATTCAGAAATGAGTTTTTTATGAAAATAATGTGAAAGAAGCAAGAATTAAAGTGAAAGATTGACACTTATTCTCTAAATTAGTTATCTTTTCTTGTATATTTACAACGTTTATAGGAAAATGCTTTGTATTTCATTGTGTAGAGAAAGAAAATGTACTGTGATGGAAAGAGTCATTGCCATTGCTGTTCAACTTTTATTCATAATTTACGAAGCACTTGCATTTTGCTAAAGCCTCTAGCTAGCCCTGTGGGGAGGATGTCAGATGATTCATATACAGACCTGCTCGCAAGGAATATAGGACTTTCTTGGGGAGGGAAAATAAATGCTTTCAACAGCTAAAGAAGAAGTAATTCCCTCAAAATAATTTTATTGATGAAGACTTATTTTATTAAGTGAAGCTGCCATTCTGACTTCCATATTTCTGCCTGTCTGTTAAATGTAGTTTTGAAATCTGGGCTTGAAAACACAGAGCCAATCTTAAACTCCCTTTTGCTTTCTCCCCACATGTAACCGCTCAGCAGATCTTCTTTGATCATGTCTCTGTCCTCACCATCTTTCGTTCATTGGCGCATCACACTACCACCACCACCACTTGAAACACAGCCCACTCCTCCAAATGGAGGTATTTTACGTTACCCCCACTCACATTAGTATTATTAATACAAAGTGAAATGTGTTTCAGCAAGCAAAAGAATAGACAGAAGTGGAAGCATTTCAAGGCAACGAACCATGATTCAGAAGGCCAGGGCCCTGCTCTTTGCTGAAGTCATGGACTTTCTCTAAGCCTGTTTCTTCACCTCTGAAAGGAGGAATGATCTTCAAGTTCTTTTGAACTCTTTTGATTATACATCTCTGGCCATATCATCCAAAACTTGCAATTAACTCTTTCCAAACTTGTCTCATGCTTTTCTACCCCATCTCTCTTGCTTGCCATTTACCCTCATGCAATGTGAGAATCATGCCAAGACCTCTCTGCTCACGACCCACTGTCTCCGTGAAGACTTCCCTTACCTACTCCCCAAAACCTCTTTCTCCAAGTCCTATGCAACTTGTCTGGTATTTGCTATGCACTACTACCATAAGTGACTAAGCATCCTTTTATGAATACATGACTGATAGCCTTAGCTCAAGTAAAGATCTTTGAAAATGAAACCCTTAAAGATAAGCCTATTTGTGGTTGTTTTCTGTAAGCTCTAGGACTGTACTTTCCAGTGTAATAGAAACCCAGTAACTATTTCTTTTTGTTTTATGTGTTGATTCTTCCCTGAATTTCAGGATAACATTCTATATAGTGATAATGTTTTTCTGTAAGGAGGCCCCACGCTAGAGAATACTGTGTATTTCTTAAGGCTGTTGAAGGAAGATCCATGTATTTAAAATAAACTGTCCTTAAACACTTCTTCCTATTTCTCTTATCTTTTATTTGTATATTGAGATCTTTAACCAAAAATAATTAAACACTTTGGTGGTTAACAGTATTATATATTCAGTGTGAATATTGTAAATAAGGAAAATACATATACACCAGTAATTATCTTGGCACATTCTTCAGTTATGCAATATTGATGAAACTCTGTTATATATACAGCTCAGACATAGTGTATTCACAACTATTTTATTTAATCCTGCCAGTAATTCTTGTGCTACTTCAAGAACTATTTGTAAGTTGTTCTGAAAATTACTGAACGTATGGCTGGCTATAATCACTACTAACCAGTTCAGTAAAGGCAAAGCGTACGAAGTCTCTTTAATCTGTTAACAAACATTGAGTTTTTTCACCTGCTAAGAATCAGTAGGACTCTTGAGTTATTTTCTAAGAAAGTAAATATTACAACTTGTAAGGCATGATTATCTTCATCAGTTGAAATTATGCACCATTATGTTAATGAGCACAAAACCATTGTGGTTCTTTTCACATTTCTTAAAATAAGCTCTTCATAACCTCAGTGATATCTACAATACATTTAGATAAATTTTGCTTTTAAAATGAGGATGAAAAATGACATTTCAAACCAGTTATTGTTTTGCAAATTATCTGTAAAAATTTTCACGTGTTATTTTCTGTGAAATATAGAGATAATTTCTTTCAATATATTCTTAGTACTGTTGGCCACTGTCTTAATTTTAATTCTAATGGCAAAACTGTCTTAATACTACTGAAAAAGAGGAATGAAACTATGTACCTTGCTCAAAATACAAAAGTGATATACGTTATATAATATGCCTGTTGATAAGTAATAAATCCCATGTCATAAATTACATCCCAAAGATTTCAGTGTGCTTTACAACTTTAATATTTTATTGTTTTTAAAAAGATTTTATTTATTTATTCATGGGGGGGGGGCAAAGGGAAAAGCAGGTTTCTGATGTAGGGACTCAATCCCAGGACACTGGGATCATGACCTGAGCCGAAGGCAGAAGCTTAACTGACTAAGCCATCCACATGCTTTACAACTTTAATATTTTAATGGTAATTTCTGTTTTGGTATTTTTTAGATTGTTTTGCTTTTTTATTTTAATTTTTAATTTTTGATAAAATAATTTACATATTGTTTATAACCTTCTAATAGACTTTTAATGGCATTGTATAGAGCTAGTTGGATGTTCTTGGTCATTTACATTGTAAATGTAAATGCTTTCTTAATAAAAAGGAAATTGGTACTTTAATTTATAATAAATACACTCAAATTATTCTCAGCTGTTAACTATTGAGTCATAGAATTAAATAGTTCTGTTGTGAAGGCTAAAGTTAATGTTATCATAAGAAATTATTCCTTCCCTTATATTTAACTTTGCATACATTATAGCTAACACCAATGTGTAAGTCTGTTGAATGCAAAAGCTAAAACATTAGTGGTCATGGCATAACATATAAAGAAAAAGATCTCTCTAGGGGCACCTGGGTGGCTCAGCTGGTTGAGCTTCTGACTCTTGGTTTCTTTTCTTTCTTTTTTTTTTTTTAAGATTTTATTTATTTATTTGACAGAGAGAGAGACAGCCAGCGAGAGAGGGAACACGAGCAGGGGGAGTGGGAGAGGAAGAAGAAGGCTCATAGCAGAAGAGCCTGATGTGGGGCTCGATCCCGTAACGCCGGGATCACGCCCTGAGCTGAAGGCAGACGCTTAACCGCTGTGCCACCCAGGCGCCCCCCCTTTTTTTTTTAAGATTTTATTTATTTATTTATTTATTTGACAGAGAGACAGACAGCCAGCAAGAGAGGGAACACAAGCAGGGGGAGTGGGAGAGGAAGAAGCAGGCTCCCAGCGGAGGAGCCTGATGCAGGGCTCAATCCCAGGCCCCTGGGATCAGGCCCTGAGCTGAAGGCAGACGCTTAACGACTGAGCCACCCAGGCGCCCCAGCTGACTCTTGGTTTATTTTTTTTTATAATAATATTTTTATTATACTATGTTATTCACCATACAGTACATCCCTGGTTTTTGATGTAAAGTTCAATGATTCATTAGTTGCGTGTAACACCCAGTGCNTATAATAATATTTTTATTATACTATGTTATTCACCATACAGTACATCCCTGGTTTTTTATGTAAAGTTCAATGATTCATTAGTTGCGTGTAACACCCAGTGCACCATGCAATACGTGCTCCTTACTACCCATCACCAGCCTATCCCATTCCCCCACCCCCCTCCCCTCTGAAGACTCTTGGTTTCTGCTCAGGTCCTGATCCCAGGATCCTGGGATTGAGCCCTGCATTGAGCTCCACACTCAGTGGGGAGTCTCTTTGGGATTCTTTCTCTCCCTCCCCCTCTGACCCGCCCCTGGCTTGCACACATGAGCTCTCTCTCCCTCTCTCTCTCAAATAAATAAATTAATTAATCTTTAAAAGAAAAGAAAAAGATCTCCCTAAAAATGAACAGAAACAGCAAGCAGTCGAAACACAGTGAATAAGCACAAGGTGGCTTAGTAAAAGAAAAGCCAAAATATAGTAAAAATAGTGGTTTTGTTGTTGTCATTGTTACTTAGTTATCTTATATAATTAGGTCTTCATTTTTTAGTTGCAAAGAGAATTAGCCAGGAAGGTTTCTCTAAAGACCAAAGGAGCTCTCTCCCTGAATAATTATGGAGTCAGTTCCATCCTCCTTAGAAAGAAAGAAGGAAGGAAGGAAGGAAGAGAAAGAAAGAAAGAAAGAAAGAAAGAACAAAAGAAAGAAAGAAAGAAAGAGAAAGAAAAGTAAGTGATGAGCATTTTGAGAAAATATAAAAGCCAAAATACTGCATTAGGGAAAAAAAATCACACAGATGGTTTTGCAGTGATTTTGCTGATATAACCTAACATAATATATTTCTCGTCTTTGGACTCTCTACATGTATCTAATGTTACATCATTACTCTACATTAAATGTAAATAAATGGTAAATGATTAATGGAACAAATGAGGTAACATATGCAAAGCTCACAGCCTAGCCCCTACAACTATTTAAAACAAAAATACCAAAGGAAGTTTGATTCTAATCAGAAAGTGATTTAGTAGTGGTACAAACAAATGCCATGTATTGCTTTTGCTGCTATTGTATTTTTTTTTTTTTAATGAGGGACTGAAAGAGAAAGAGACCTAGAAGGGACTTTGTGTGCGGTGTCCCTCATTCATGCTGTTGCTGCTTGAGTAGAAGGTAGAAGAATGCAGTAGGAGTTTCAAAATGGTAGGATAAACCAATGGATTGAGAAGCCCCGCTTGCTGGGAGTTTCCCATGTCTCATCCTCAACTGAGGAATATTATCATGCATAATCGAATCCTAAGAAATCTTTTAAACCACTGGAAATCGAACCCAGAACATATCTCTAAGACAGCCTTTTCATCCTGACACCAAATCATAGCATGAGCCAGTCTTTCAAGGATACTGCTGGTCCCTGGGCCGACCTTACATGTTGAAGGAATGAATAATATTCTAATGAAAGTTCGGCGCATCAAAGGAAAGCTAGCTATTTTATATATGATGATATTACTATTTTCTCAGATAATCTGATGAATTATCAGATTAAAAATTTTGAAGACCATTACTATTCAGAAGTATTATTAATTAAACCTAAACCCTTGTAGTCATCAATACATTCACTACTAGCTATGAGAAATTCTTATAGTCATTTTATTTTCTTTCATTTTTAAATCAATTAATATTGTAAATATTTGGATAATATTTTTTAATTCTAACGTTTTATGTCTTTTTTAATAACACTATTAACTGTCACTTTTAAAATCTATTTTTAAATCAATATTGTAAATATTTGGATAATATTTTTAATTCTACTGTTTTATGTCTTTTTTAATAACACTATTAACTGTCACTTTTAAAATCTGTGAACAGGACCACTTTGAAACGTTTTGAACTCAGGAAATCTGATGGGTTTAGGTTTAGCTCAGGCTGTAGATCACCCGTGGAGATTAGAACTGCCAAAAAAATTGCTTAAGCAGCCCTTTGAGTATTCTAAAATAGGGACATTTTCCAGAGCATTGGTTTCTAAAGCTTCCATTATTTCTTGATGTTGAGCTTTCAGGATTTAGGTACAATATTTATTCAACATCTAAGCTGAGTTTTTTATCAGTCATATTTTTATACCTTTCATAATCAAATTGCTTATCATTGAAAAATATATAAGTTTCCATGACCCCGAAAGAATTCTCCTTGGTGTTTCTTTGATGTGCTTTTTGATGTGTGGAATATGAATTCAATTCAAGAATAACAGAGATCTTGCAAAGAAAAAGTAAGAAAATCAGCTTTTCTTAATAGTCTGTCAAAAACATCAGTTAGCAGGTAATCAGCACTATTTTTCCAAAGATGCCTTCTCTTCTTTCTCTGAAAAATCATCTTTCAATGTTAGGCCACCAGTGCGTGCTCTCAGTGCCTGGGAAGATATACGGCCTTAGGAACTGGCATGGGCTTTAGTTAGAAGAGCTACTTTTAAGCCAAAATTAGGCTGCTTATTGGTTGCGTCATCATGGGCAAATGACAGAGAATGCTTCCCTCCTCTAATGTCTGCTGCTAAATATTAAGCATATGAGCAGAGCTATCACAGAGGGCAACTGGCTGGCCTCTCAGGCAGTACCTCATGGGATGGCCTGTGTCAAAATATCTCCATTTGACCAGTGTCTGTCCCTCAGCTTTGGCTCAGCTCACATAGATTGGATTATCCTACCAGAGAAAAGTTGAAAGTTACACCCAGACAGGAGTACCCTTTCATTTATACTATTGTTCTGCCTTTTCAAGGGCTGGATACTTGAGTCTGTCAGAGTGCCTGAGTAACTGCCAGTGAACTGATTTTGTGATCAGAGGCTAGAGCATTAGAACAATGGTACGGGATGGTTTTTAGGAGCATTTCCCTGGGGGTTGTGCAAAAGCCTGAAAAATTATCACCACCTGAAAAATGAGCTTACCACTCTAGTCGCTGTAAGGTAGGAGGTTTCCTTCTTAAAAGAGGTAAACTTGTGCTCCTCGCTTGCTCATTTCCCAGGGTTTCATGTAGGTAGAAACCCTCTCTAATCTGAAGACACTCTTCCTTCAGTTTTGTTAATGTCAGAGAATTGAGTGTACTTTTCATACCTTTCCCCTGAAATCTACCTGCTCTGCCTGTTTTGTCTCTGAAAGTAATCTAACCTCCCTCCAAAGGAACGTCTAAATCTATGCAGTTGCTTGTTGACTTTTCCAGGTGCACTGTGAGGGCAATCTTTGATTCAAATTCTTAAAGATCTTACTATGTCATTTCTTTGTATTTAACTCATGATTTCTTGGCGTGGACTCATTACACATGATAATGTAGATAAAAAACCTTTATTAACTCTATAGCACCAAATATTGTTATTTCTAGTAGTAACTGTAAGATGCCAATCGTTTTTTAAATCTTTCACTTACTGTTCCATGTGTGTGGTTCTTTTCTGTTTAAATGATAACTTCTCTGAAGGGTAGAGGTTTAGCACCTCTTTCTTACAGCACAACGAACAGTACAGTATAAAGATTAAAAGAGATAGGCTGTGATCATTTGGGATTGGGGGAGTGGTTGACAAGAGAATTTTATGAGGTGACAAAACTGTTCTGTGTCTTGGTTGCGGTGATGGTTACATGACTATGCACTTGTCAAAACTTAGAACTTTACACCAAAAGGAGTGGATTTTACTATCTGTAAATTTATTTATTTTTTTTAAAAAGGTAATAATTACAGTTTGATTTGACAGTGAGAAAGAATGAATGGATTGTAAGAGAGAAAGCTTGCTTTTGTCCTATACTCAGTCGCCATTCTAAATAAAAATGTCATTGATTTAAACAAAAGAAAGCTTTTTATTTTTTTTTTAATTCACAGTGATTGAGCTAAGTAAAGGCCTTAAAAATTTCACAGGAGATAAATTAAAGCTTCAAATGGAAAGCCAAATGGAACAAAACCACACATCATTATCCTTGGCAATACTAAGAAAAAGTTATGTTAAAATCCATGCAGCAAAATACAGGCAATACTGCATCCAACAAGGATAGACACTTTCTTAGTAATTAAGAAATTTGCAGGGGATAGTAGTAGAATTAAAAAGAAAGAAAAGCAACCAGACTCCATGTTTATGGAAAATAGGTAGGTGCCTCAATAGGAACCTGGTACAGGCAAAAACATTGAACAATCATTTCAATATAAAAATCCTGAAATAGAGACTTGAGGAAAATTCAGTGTGAGAGTGGAGTCTGTGCTCAAAGCTAAAGAAAAAGCGAGAGAATTTTAGCTAAACAAAATTAAAGAAAAATCACTCTCAAATGTTTTTATAATGTGAGGAATATATTAAAAATAAATATACTTTAAAAGTCAATTTTTTGTTTTTCTTTGTAAGTCCAATGTATGTATGTGGTTGATGACTTTAGCAACCATTGACTAATTTATTGTTTTACCATGGTTTTTTTGTAGTTTCAAGTTTTTATTTAAATTCCAGTTAGTTAACATACAGTGTAATATTAAACTACCTGTAAATTTAAAACACGTTCATTTTTTAAGAAAAGAGACACCCAAGTATTGCTTATTGAATGGATCTCCAGAACAACAACAAAAAAACACACACTTTTAAATTTATTTATTTATTTTTAAATATTTTATTCCTTTTTTTTAAAAAAGTAAACTCTACCCCCAATGTAGGGCTTGAACTCATGACCCCAAGATCAAGAGTCCCATGCTCTACGAACTCAGCTGGCCCTGTTATTACATTTATGTGATAAAAAGTGTACAGTTCATCTTAAATATCTTTAAATATAAGCTGAATATATTTTTAAAATAATAAAATGGACTCAGTATTCCCCACCTTTTAATGAAAATAGGAGGCTAGAGAGCAAAAGAAGCTAAAAAATATAAAGTGAGCAAATTTCCTCATCTTCAACTAAGAGTTAATAAAAATTTTAATTTCTGAAATTGATAATTGAGAAATGCACTTATATATTATTTAAAGTTACAAAATTCAGTAGAATGAAAAACATGTATCTTTAATAATACAATGCTGGCAGGGCTGGTAGGTGGAGGATGTGGTCTGGGAGGAAACACAGATTCTAGTAGAAGATATTTTATCCAGAATGTCCGAGACTTAACCTAGTTCAGATTAATGGCATTTAACGTATTTAAATTCCAAAAGTGTTGAGGAAGCAAAGAAGAAATATTAGTACATAAATATAGTGTATAATATAGGAAATAAGGCAAACTTATAAAAATGTGTGTTTTGAATATTTCCTTTTATTGTAAGTAATGTAAATGTATCATGCCAAACAATGGGGGGAAAAAGAAAACATTTTTCAGTTTATGTTCCAGCCTAGGCTTCATGGCATCCAGAAAGCCTTTTCTTGCTTCCCTTCACATATAGGTGGCACTCAGGGATTTCCCCTTGGGCTTCTGGTTGCACATTAGACAACCTCAATCTTAGGACTTGTCATAGCAGACTAGAATTCTTTATTTTTATGTAGTAAAAGAAAGGGGTTGGGACCATTCACTTTTGTACTGGTGGTTTGTGGCAGTATTTGACACATAGAAGATGCTTAACTATGGAACTTTTGTTTTTACCAAGATTGATTGATTCATTGATTGATTGATTGACGGTTGATTGATTGATTGATTTCACAGATCTTTTTATTTTTACAACCTACTGTACTCTCTTAAGGCCCTCTGCCTCAAAACCAGTTCTTTCCCATTGTGCATCAGCTCCTCTCTGTTACTCTACCTAGGGTAGCCTGCTTCTTTTTTTATCTATTTGAGAGTTAAAACAAGTAATTTCTACTATCTTTCTTTAGTCATCGCTTCATAAAACAGCCTTTCCCTCTGTTTATAACAGCTGTCGATATATTTTAGAGATATTAAGAGCTCCTGATTGAGATATTGAATTGGAGCAACTGAGATTGCTTTTCAGACTTTACCACCTTGTACCTGTCTGACCCTGAATAAGTAGCTAAAATATCTAAGGCTATTTCCTCAGTTGTAAAATGGGGGAATAAGTATCTAGCCCATAGGGTTACATGAAGATTAAGGGAGAAAATGCTTATTCAGTGCTTAGCATAATGTGTGGCACAGAGGAAGCCCCCTAGGAATATTAACTAGTATTGCATTTTTTTCAGGAAATCCATGTGTCTATATGTCCTTACATTGTATATCCTAGTAGCTTGATTTAACACATGAAGAAAAGACTTTTATGTTAAGTGATTTGCCATAAGACTGTAGAACTAGTATTGGTCAGCCATATCCTAGAGGTTTTATCCAAAAACTATAGTGCATTTCCCCACTCTCATTACCTCTTACCTAACTTCACCATTCTCCAGAAAAACTCACCACAGAATTCTGTCTGATTCATTTATGTATTCCTGTTCGTGCCTAACATATCCAGAAATACCCCTAACCCATTGTCCACATGTAACAGAATCCTCAAAAGACAAGGCTCAGAGTGGCCAGTTTTCCAGAGAGTAGGGAGGCTCTGATTACTGGCCTTAGTCTTTGTTTTCATGAACTCCTATGGTTTATTTCCCCGATGGTCACACACTGACTTTTAATTAATTGATTAATTGATTAATTCCCACATTGATTTTTAGACTACAAGCTGAAGAGAGAGAGAAAACCTATCCCCTCATTTTTAGAATATTAAATCTTTCTTCAATCCATTTGAACCAGTTTAGGACATGAGACCTATCTTAATCCAGAACCAGTCACTAAGAGAGTTCCAGTTCCGATTGACTGAGACTATGGAGGGATGAATGTCGGGACAAAAACTGCAACACACAACACCGTATATCAGTAAGGAGAACCTCAACTTTATTTTTCTAAAGAAATTATTAGAGCAGTTTTAGGTTCACAACAAAATTGGGAGAAGGTTGAGGAATATTCCATTTTATATATAAACACTGCACCTTCTTTATCTATTCATCTATGATGAGCATTTGTGTTGCTTCCATATCTTGGCTATTGTAAATAGTGTTTCAATAAACATAGTGGTGCATATATGTTTTCGAAATAGTTGTTTTCATTTTCTTTGGGTAAATACCCAGTAGAGGAATTACTGGATCATATGATAATTCTATTTTTGATTTTTTGAGACAACTCCATACTGTTTTCCATATATAATGGAAAATTACCATCAGGGTAATATTTCAGATTTTTAAGTTCTTCTGGGAAATATTGTCAACATTCATTTTATTGTTTTTCTCAAACAATTATATGTACATTGCTATATGAGTGGATAAATCAAAGGGAAAATTCTATAATGTTAATTCTTTTATGATCACAAATTGCAAGTCATCTTTTCATTTTGTTATGCTCTTTCTTGAACATTAGGAAGGGAATGGTGGCCATTATAGACAAGAATGCTTTATAATGATAGTACCCTCTTATCAATTCTTAAAAACCAAAAATTGTGAAAGTGAATGGGGTATGAAATAAAATATCCAGAGAACCAAGAGAATTGTGATGAACATTGGAGGATTTGGGGTAATGTCCATTATGTGTGGAAAGTATTCCTTGTCAACCAACTGTGATTGGAGTTATAGGCTACTTAAGGGGTTTTTCTGTTTGTTTTTTTTTGTGTTTTGTTTTGTTTTTCTGAAGCTATTTTTTATTCTATTTACCTAAAGCTTCTCTTTTTGGCACTGTAAATAATCAGAATGAGACCAATCCAATATGCAGAAAAAAATCTTAATTATATTGTTGACACAAATAAGCATGTAAATTAGAGCACACTGTCACTATTCACATGCCTCTCTAGACTGCTTTTAGAAAGATTAGCCTCAAAGAGGGACATCTCTTCTATATTCCTAAAGAATCAAGGAAACTGGGGTTACTATTCATAATAATACATCCACACTGATGATAATCCACATTTCTCCCCACAAAGTATGGATGCCAAAAAATGCATGCAGTTTTCATGTAAAAGTGTGAATCGCCTGTATGATGGGGATAATCATGTTGACCAGATGGGCCTGTTATGTGGATCAACAATAATATATATGAGATTCCTGAATTAGGATGTGTTTCAAACCAACACTGAAAAGATGGAAACTATGATATTCTAGCATTTTAGAGACCTAAACTTTGAAAAAAATTATTGATGTGTACATGCATATAGAAAAGTGCATATGTTACAAGCATATAACTCAATGCATTTTCACAAATAGGACACAGCTATCTATTCAGCACCTACTTTAAGAAACAAAACAAAGCATTCCAGAACCCTGGCAGCTCCCCCTGTTTGTCATTAGCCCCCAAAGAGTAATCACTAATCTGATTTGTAACAGCATAGAGTGGTTTTACCTTAGTATTTGTTTTACTGAATCAGATCATATGTGATATTTTATGCCTGGTTTTTAGCTCATTATATTTGTGTTATTCATCCATTCTCTTGTGTGTCGTCATTGAGCATTCGTTTTCAGGGCTGTGTGATATTCCATTGGTGACTATAACAGTTGGGTTGTTTATTTAGCTATTATGAATAGTATTGCTATGGACATTCTAATATGTGTTTTGGTGCACAGGTGCACATTTTTTGATGAGGATGTACCTAGAAGTGAGTTTGCCAGGTCTTAGGGTACATTATACACATTTAGTTTTAGTGGATATTGCCAGACATTGTAAGTATACAGTTGGTAAGTTCAGTAATCTGTAATTTTGCTAGAGAAAAGTCACAGTTATAAGTGTTGTTCTATATATGTATATATGTATCTGTCTCTACATAATTTTGCTTAAATATGTAATTATAAATGCAATTATAAACAAATAATTATGCATATTTTAAGTGTACGTTTTTCACTTAAAATAAGCATGTATTCTACAATTAATGCTCCGTTTACAGAAGACTTGTCCATCCACACTTGTGGCAAGTACTCCAGGTCTTAGAATAATCTGGCTTGCCTTTCTGGTGTATGTGGTCAAAATGATAACCCAAACACTCAGGATGAGTGCAAACCCCTATGGGTCCT
Organism: Ailuropoda melanoleuca; assembly: GCF_002007445.2. Lineage (NCBI taxonomy): Eukaryota > Metazoa > Chordata > Mammalia > Carnivora > Ursidae > Ailuropoda > Ailuropoda melanoleuca. The sequence goes on along the minus strand of NC_048238.1, from coordinate 27,360,689 downwards.
TTGAGAAGTACAAAATAGTGTCCCTTCCTCTGGGTGGACAGATGCCAGGGCCAGGTTTCACAGCTTGAATATTTCAGTTTCTCTACTCCTGTGAGCAGACTGCCTGGGTGGCCCTGCTATTACCCCCCCCCCAACTTCAAAGACTCCATCACGGGATTAGCGTTGTTCTTGGAGTACATTTATTGCTCCCTGAATTCCATATTCCCCGTAGTAGATCAACTTCACTTATTAAAATAGCTTAAGTTGGATTCGGTGTTTGAGCTGGAAACTGACCTACTCTATTCTGTGGTTTTCTATTGCAAACATCTGATATTCAGATTCAGTCAAGACCATACCCTATTCGTAAAGTAGATACTGTTTGTGCCTATTAACTTTAATCTCAAATAAGTATCTTATTACTCTAAGATTACTAATGAGTTACTTATCTTTGAAAATAAGTCTTACCTATCTGCAGGTCTCCTTGTGGCATATCTAGAGTCTTTGTGTGAATTGGAAACGTCACCCCTTTCGGTTTGATGATTTAATAAAAATATGTTCCCTCTTTGGGCAAACACATTTGAAAAAGGTACCCCATCCTGGGACCTAGGGGTGATGGGATGCAGTCCTGAAACAAGGCCCGTGACCTAGAGAGGGAAGTATGTATTGGCTTTCACATCCCTCACCCTGGTTTGGGTTGGGTGTCTTTATGCAGTACACAAACAGCTCAACATATGGGGCATCTCTGCTTGTATGAAACACACACATACCCACTCACTCACTTTCTCACTCCCTTAATATATTGTCCCTTTCTTGACTGTATCTTTCTTATTTTAATTAAATCATGCTTCAAGACCTTTTCACTAACCTAAGATGACTTTGCAAAATATTTGGGGTTCCAGTATTTAAATTCAGAGAATTTATTTGATTTAAATATTAGGAAAAAATATTTTTTTAAAAGATTTTATTTATTTATTTGACAGAGAGAGAGAGACAGCCAGCGAGAGAGGGAACACAAGCAGGGGGAGTGGGAGAGGAAGAAGCAGGCTCACAGCAGAGGAGCCTGACGTGGGGCTCGATCCCATAACGCCGGGATCACACCCTGAGCCGAAGGCAGACGCCTAACCGCTGTGCCACCCAGGCGCCCCAGGAAAAAAATATCTTGACAAAATACAATTATCGACAAAAAGAAAATTCGGAATACGTGAGACTTAAGATGGAAGTTGTAGCCCTATTTATGAAATAGTAAGATTTTTGGAAGGAGAAAAAAAAACAAAGTTTTGTAAGTCTGGTAGGAAGTGTAAGCAAATAATTATGCATATATTCCATATGCAAAGGTTGCTAAGCAGTCTGTAACGTAGACTTACATGCGGCCGCTGTGAAGACTACAACAGAAGGAATAGGCGGAAGTTCTAGATGAAATGATGGTCTGAAATGGCTCATCTCCTGTATGTTGGATGTTTGAGCAGTCTGCAAGGATTTGGTTGAAAGAATGTAGACATGTATCAATTGTTTTGTGGAATGTCCCTGCTATTTTGTTTGCAAACTACCTCAATCCATGAGACAGGTCTGGGCCCCTTTCCACAACACTATTTGCCCATATCTATATAAAAGCTTTTCTAAAAAAAAAGATTGATTTTATTTCTTTATTTATGTAAGACAGAGAGAGAGAACTTGGGGAGGAACCAAGGGGGAGGGAGAGAGATAAGCAGACTCCATGCTGAGCATAGAGCCTGAAGCAAGGCTCAACCCCACGACCCAGAGATCAAAACGCCCTGAGATCAGAACCTGAGTCGCAACCCAGAGTTGGACGCTTAACTGACTGAGCCACCCAGGCGCCCCTCTATATAAAAGCTTTTTGATTCAGCTGATTATCAGATTCCTTAAATAGGAGACTTCGTTTAAATTCAAGGGTTGCTAGTTAGAAGCTGCCACAGACTGTGTTCATAAGATAATAGAAAAGAGATTGTGCAGAACTTTTAAGAATGTTATTATAAAAATCGGAAGAGAACTTTTATTATTTTTTATATCAAACAGACATAGTGGTTTCTGTACATTTCATCCAGGGTGGTTGCTTACACCAATATTTATTAAGAGGTGCTTAATAAATATCAGACTGACTAAATGAGAAAATCCCTAGGAACGTATGAATAAAATGTCACTTGCTTTGGATCTCATATTGGTTCCCACGCCTAAATCCTTCTAGGGAGTTCCTTTATTTCTCCTACTATAAAGAGCTGGTATAAATTAAAATCACCATTTAAGGGGCCATGTAGCACACTTGAAGCTTTCAGCACACATGTTGGGGAGATATGGCTGGGAGGGATCTTTTCTTGGGCCTTCAAGTCCTAAAGGGCTTTAGAAAAGTAAAGTAGCCTGAAAACAAATGATTCAGAATGAGCTGTAATTGAAAATAGGAACTGAGGTAGAAAGAACTAGTTGGAAGAGTGAGAAGAAAGAGATGTGTGTTAGCCTTGGGGTCTATTTTACAGAAAAGGATTAAAACATAATATTTGGTCAGAAAAAGATAAGTGTAGTAAGTGGATGGAAGTAACAAAGGGGCGTATTTCTTAGATTTCACCAAATAGATTATTTCTCCACCTGTAGAGGGCTGAAGTGGTTTTGGGAGAGGCTGAGTGATTTGATGGAGATGGACTTGGTGCCTGCTCAGTAATCGTCTCCTAAAGCACCTAAAAACATGCATTATTAGTTTCAAAGGGAGATAATGTACATGAAATAACTCCATGGACTCTTCAGCTAGAGTAATAAATACAACATCTCCTGGCAGCCAAGCAAAAAGAGAAATGATAGGAAATAATATTGCCCTCCTTGCTTTCTTTGAAATACTGGGTAGGTGGGACAGGTTTGGTTCTCAGGGAAGCAGACTCCATGATGGAGCGTAGCGTGCAGGATACTTTGTAGGGAGTGCCCTTTGGACTGACATGTATGGAAGGGATGCGTAGAGACAGAGAGAGAGGTTGAGCTGTGGTGCAGTCCCAACACGAGCCTCGGTGCCAAGTAGGCTGACATTTTCAGCCAGTACGAAGACAGTAACCCCAAATAGTTGAATAGGCGGCAAATGCATGATCAGCATGATGTCAGCTTCCTGTGTCACTTGTCCCACAGGATGACACCTCACTGAAAGGGGCCAGATGAAAGGCAACACAAGTGGCAAGGCACTCTGTGGTTGGGAAGCCACTTTTATGTGGCAACTAAGCAGTTTTCAGCCTGTGGCTGTACTTTGAAGGGAGATGAGGGGGAACACCTCATGTCTTCCGGAACCAGACAGACAGATGAGACACTGCCTTATGGCAGCCTCCCTCAAGAAAGCAACACCTTCTTTCAAGATTGCATATCTTCCCACCTTCTGAGAGGATCACAGAGCATTCACCAAGACTTAGGTTAATCTGAAGTTGAACTCACCTCTGTGGCCTTTGTGGATACTTGCAATGTGTTTGGGCACTTCCATGGAGCTGTTTCCCAGCGCTTGGCCAACCACATGGGATGCTGTGGAGCTAGAATAACCCTTCACAGTGGTCCTGAGTGCGCTGAGATTGCGGGGGCTTTATACCCCTACGTTCATCTGTCCTCCTCAGAAAGGGTTACGACCTTGGGCGGAGAAACTCTCTGCAGCTGAGGCAGCCCCTGAAGGGACCACTAGCTGAAGGCAGTCTGCCAAAAGTGCTCCCAGCTGCTGAGGCAACAAGTTCTTCATTGAAGGAGAATCAGAATAGTTCATCAGTGTCCACTACAGTAGTTAAGTGATTATTTGTCCTTATGACAACATTGTGCTTATTGCTAAGCAATCACTTTTCAGAACTTTTTAGGTCAAGTTTTAAAAATTATGTGCATTCATAGAAATTTCAAGTATTGAGAGGAAACTTGCACTTCAGTTGTTACAGAAATGCACACACTGGAAGGGCTGGTTTCTTGTGGATATTTACATAATTTTATAAAAATTTCAATCCATTTTTAATTATCTGTTTTTAATAGGCAGTTAAGTTAAGATATTATAAGCCATATATTAGGCTAATGGACATTTAACAGCTGAGTTAAGTTCTTTTAATGGAAATGCTGACAAACCTTAATCTGTAATTATAGCAACACTGTGATTACAGAAGGAGGTACCTCTCCTTGTTGTTTGCAACTCTATAATTCCATATGCTTCTACGGAAAAAAAGTCCATTATTAGCTGAACAGAAGTTAAACTTGGCACCAGGCATTACTCATCTCCTTGCTAGATTTGAATCACAATTTTAAAAATCAGAGTGGTAGCCAGTTAATAATATACATTCTTCTTATGTTATGAGACCAACAGGAATAGTTCTCCAGTTTGTGGTGGCCTTTATAGCCACGAGCAAGTCCTGGCCATTGTGAATTAGAACGAACAATTCTGAATGGAAATATTCTTTGTCCTTACACTCAGCAATTTTTCATTTATCATGTCAGGTTCCTTGTTGAAAGGATTAGAATTCACCATTCAACAACTGTTTTTCAAACACCTATTGTAGGACTCTCACTGTTTGGGGACACTGGGGATATAGCAATTAGCTATCAAGATAAGGTTTATACTGTCATGGAGATTATATTCTCCTGTGGAAGACAGAACACAAAAAATACACCAGAAAAATACAAAAAGACTTTAAAATAGGCTAACATGATAGATGCTAACTGGGTGGTTACTTTGATTTGGACTGTCAAGGAAATATTTTCTAAACATCATCATTTAAACTGATACCTGACTGACCAGAACGGGCCAGCTATGTGACAATCAAAAGGAACAGCATGCTAGGTATTGGGAGCACTAATGCACAGTATCTTGGATGAAGATGAGTTTTCATATTCATGGAACAATAGGAACAACAAAAGGCCACGACAGTTAAAGCATAGTGGGTGAGTGGGTCAGAGAAGTAGGCAGTGGCCAGTTCATATAGAGCCTTGCCAGTCATGGCAAATTGTTTAGATCTTATCGTAATGGTGACATCAAGTGATTAGAGAGCATGGACATCATTTTGACTGGTTTATAGAAAATGGAATATAGGAGGTGAGAGTGAAATAAAGTCACTAGTCATTAAGTTAAGTAGTCTATGTGAGGTAATGGCCTGGACAAGGGTGGTCATAGTGGAGAAGCTGAAGAGAGAGATTTCAGATTTGAAGGCACCAATGTTTTGTTGGTAATAGAAAGAGAGAAGTCAATGGAAATGCTCAGATGTTTAACTTGAAAAATCATAAAGATGGCAATGCCATTTCCTGAGTGGGGGATATTTGAGGAAGAGGATATTTGGGGGAAAAAAAATCAAGCATTTTCATTTGGACAAGTTAATTTTGGAATGTTTATTAGACACCCTAGAGTGGATTTTGAATAAGCAACTGAATATGAATTTGGACTTGAGGACAGAGCTCGGGGCTAGAGATATATGTTAAGGAGCTCTGTAAAACCATGACACTAGAGGTCACCAAGAGTAAGTGTATAGATGAAGAACACAAATGATCTGAAAATCAAGCCCTGAGGCACTGATATATTTAGAAGTGGAACAAAAGAGGAGCATCCAACATAGAATAGTGAAAGTCAGGAGATTTAGGAGTGTTGTAACATGGCAGACACAAGAAGAAAGTGCAAGGGGAGGCAGGAGACACTAACAGCATGACATGTTATGAAGAGCTCAAGTCAATAAAAAGAGAAGTAGCCATTGGATTTGACAACATACAGCTTTTGATGATCCAGACAAGAGTAGCCTCAGTGGAATGGTGAGATTGGAGGGCCCAGAGAGTGGTTTGAGTAGATAACATGAGGTGGGAACATATGTACAAAGATTGTTGACAACTCTTTGTAGAGGCACAGCAGGATGAGACAATGATAAATAATAGAGTTTAGAGTGATGAATCTCAATCAGAGGAGTTTCAAGTTACTGAGGAAATTTTAGTAACTTATTTTCCCCACTAAAATGATATGAAAATATTCTTGAGCATTTCTATCTTATGTTCTATTGTATCAGATTTATATAACTTTCAGAGAATTGGAAGAGTTATTAAGTTGTTAAACTTAAATAGGATAATAATTAGAGGATGTTTTCCTTTAGTTGAAATATTACCCACTCAGCCAAATTTCTAAAACTTCTTATTGAACTGTAATATACTTCAATAGAAAAGCATACATAATATAAAAGTGCAGCTTGATCAATTTTCCTAAACTGAGCATGGTTTTGTAACCAACAAGTAGCTTAAAAACAAAATCTTAACAACACCCCAGAGACTTCCTCATGCCCCCTTCCAGTCATTCATTGCTACTTTCATGGAAAAGCACGATCATGACTTCTAACAGCATAGATTAATCTTGTCAGTTTTTGAACTTTATGTAAATGGAGTCTATTTCACTTGACTTTAAATATCTAGAATTGACATTGTAAGGCACTTATTGTCACACTGACAATTACACAGCCTGTGCCTTCCTTCTCATTACATGACCTTAGACTTGCTTTCTCACTTCATTATCATAAAACCTATGGTTTTCACACTATACCTTATTACTATCCTTCCCTGTTCTATTTTTTTTTTGACAAATGCCCTAGATTAGTCTTAAAGTGCAGTTTGCAGAACTCCTATAACAGAATCACCTAGGGAGCTTGATAACAATGCAGATCCCTGGACCCCTACCATGGTTTTTGAGTCTAAGAGTAAGGTAGGTAACACCCTACTCTTTATGCCTCTGTAATGTCATAATGTCTTCCTAGAATGTTCTTTGTTGGCCCTCTTTTTAAGGAAGTCTTATGTTTCCTTTATAGCCTGAGCCCAGAATTTCATGAAAGCCATCTGAAATTTTCCATCAGAAGTAATCTCTCTCTCTCCCCTGTCTAACTCCATTACAGCATTTGTCTCCATCTGCCTTGTATCATAGTTACTTGCACACCTGTCTGTCTCCTACCCAGGTTACGATCCCCTGGAGCGTCATTACTTTACATTCCTTTGTATCTCCCGTAGCACCCAGCACGATGCCTCGCATATAGAGAGTGCTAAATAACTGTTTGTTGAACAGAACCCATAAATACTGGGAAGATAGTATTTCCTTAGAATAATTGAGAGATTAAATATGGAATCCCAAAGGACCCATATTTTTTTTGTAGAAACATTATGGTGGCTAGAGGGATAGAAAAATTATGGGTGTAGAATTAAGTATCTGTAGGAACTTGGAAGATATACAGCAGTTTGTCAAGAAAGACCTTGTTACAATTTTATTTTTTCAGACAGTTATAGTACCTCACAATAAGTAAGTTTTTGCCAAAAAATAAGTATTTGCAGGTTTTATTTACCCAAAAATGGCCTGATTTTATTTGATTTGTTTATAGGAATGATTTTAGTGAAAGCATGAAAGTGTACATGTTCACTGTGACTGTTTTTATGCCGTTATTATTGTAGAACTTCTTCAAGTACCCTTCCTCCTTGGGTGGTTTCTTCCCTTGAAAAATTCCGTAGATGGAAGTGTTATTCTTATAGCTCATGTTTAACTTTATAGGTAGTGTCTTTGCCTCTCCTTTTTTTTTTTAAGAATGAGACAGAATAACTGTTGACTTACCATTCAAACTTACTCATACTTAGAGTTTAAAAGAAATGGGGAAGAAAAAATGAAGTGGCATTAACTTCTCTTCTCCAGCTACGTTTCCAATATTAGAGCTTTCTCTGAGCAGTTTTATTCCTCTGGTCTCTTCCCTCTCTTCATTGCTTTTTCCCTCTACAGTTTAGTCAAAAGTCCTCTGAGAGTATAAATGTCCCCTTCCCATGATTTCATGGCAACATGAGAATGTAAATCTGAATCCTCTGACTAAATTTCCAAGGCCTTTCCTTTTAGCTCTCCTCCCCTCTTCTAATTTTTTTCCCTTGCTTTCCATAGTTGAACTCTTGGAGTCCAACCAGAATCTGATTGTCCTTTTTATTACCTTCTTGTATGTGCTTTCTTTTCAAGCAAGACTCAACAGACGTTTCCTATAAAGGACCAGATAGTAAATATTTCAGACTTTGCAGGTTATCCAGTCTCTGCTGCAACGATACGACTGTGCTGTTGTGTGGAAGTGGTCATAGACAATACATAAGTTTTGTTTCCATCACACCTTATTTATGCTGTGTGACATTTGAATTTCATATAATTTTCACATGTCACAAAATAGTATTACTCTTTTGATTTTCTCCCCAACTATTTACAATGTTAAAGCCATTCCCAGCTTGTTTACCATATAATCAGAGGTGGCAGGTGGGAGTTGCCCCACATGCTGTTGTTTTCTGACTCTGTGTCTTGAAGCAAATAATCATTCTCTTTACAAAATATTCCACTGATACTCTTTTTTTAAAGATTTTATTTATTTGAGATAGAGAGAGAAAGTGAGCATGGGGATAGGGGCAGAGGGAGAGGGAGACAGAGAATTCCAAGCAGACTCCCCACTGAGTACAGAGCCGGACATGGGGCTCGATCTCACAACCGATGAGATTATGACCTGAGCCAAAATTACGAGTTGGACGCTTAACTGACTGAGCGACCCAGGCACCCTGCAATATTCCTTTTTATTCATCCCTTAGGTAGTGAATGCAATTTCTTCATTAGCCCACTTTTTAAAAAAAATATATGTTGTTCCAGTCTACTAGATGCTGGGGAATGCAGAGCACTTAGACCTGCTTTTCATTGGTCCTAAAATTGCATCAGAGAAGCAGGATGTGTGTATGAACAGATAAACAGTGTTATAAAGTAAAATTGCAGTATTATGACTGTTGTTTAGAACTACAGCTCTTTAAATGACATGGTTTTTAAAAGATGGGTTAAATAACATTTTCTTGATTAATAAGAAAAGTTTGAGAATTTCTATGTGCTTATTTATTCTCTTATTTGGGGAAAAATAGTTAGTATATGGGCTTTTATCTTAAAATGTCCTTTGTCTTTCTTTATGGAGTATGATTGAGCTATTATTTTATGCAATTAATTGCTAACATTGTTATAAAAATATTCTCATATTTAGTAACTTTGTATTATAAAATAAGATAATAATTATGCCTGGGCACCTGCGTGGCTAAATTGGTTAAGCATCTGACTCTTGATTTCAGCTCAGGGTCTTGGGATCGAGCCTGGCATCGGACTCCATGCTGGGCATGGAGCCTGTGAGATTTTCTCTCTCCCTCTCCCTCTGCTCCTCTGTCTCCGTCTCTAAAATAAAATAAAATAAAATAAAATAAAATAAAATAAAATAAAATAAAATAAAATAAAAAATAATTATGCCAATATGAAAATATGTCTCAGTCAGAATTTTGTATATGTACCAACTCAAAATAATACTAGTTTATCATCTCAGCATAAATGTTCACAGCTAATTCCATTCTATATCCTATAAGTTATGAAATAAAATATCTTTGTTGTATATTTTTAACACTTTTGATTGTCATTATTTGAGAATTTAAAAGAGTTTTGAATAAGAGCAACTAATCAGATCTGTTTATAAGTGCAATGGTTGAGTTTCCTTTGTAGTCTTCTATGAATTTTAGCCACAATTTGAAATATAAATAAATGCTATATATGCTTAGGCAAACTTTCAAGAATATGGGGCTGTGAAATACTAATAGTTCATTCATGATTTTTTAGTCATAATGTTTATAATATAAAATATGCATACACCTGTTATTGAATGTAATAAGTTTCTAATTTACCAGAGGGCAAAAGAATAAACCTGGAGAATTTCTCGGGACATCCCCCAACTCTGTGATTTATTGCTCAGACATCATAATTTGTCAAGTGAACCCAAAGAATTAATGCCTCTTCCTAAGTAACTTTCACTGAGGACCTGAAAAAGTCTGCAGCATTTTGCCAGTTAAGAAAGGAAACAATCTACATCTCAAGAGTCGAGAGTACTGGAAAAGGGAGCTAAGAGGGTTACTTCTTTATCCTTCCTTCAAAAATCCCTATCTGTCCTGAATCTTTAAGAAATGCTAAGTGAAGTCATGAGTACACCTTTATAAGATATACATTTAGTAGACTGGCCTTCTGATCTTATACTGTCATAACCATCGAATTTAGTTTTAATCATGTCATTTATTTGTTGTTTAATCTCAGGCTAATTCTGAACCTTTTTTTGGCAATCACCATCAATTATAGTAATCCTGCCTCCTTTAAAGGCTGTCATGTTGACACTTTGTAAACGATAAAACACTAAAAAAATTAATAAGAATATAAAATACTAAAAAGCAGTAAATGACAAAATTATAAGGCAATAAAGCTACATGTTAAAGGAAAATGTATAATTAGGAAAAGAACTCAACTCTGGAGAGATTCTTTTTCCAAGCTACATAAGATTTTCAAAAAAAGGCCAATTGCTCTTACATTTCTAGTAAGCAAATGACTAGGGTATCGAGCGCCCAGGGAAACTTCATTAGAGGATAGCCTGTCTCGAGCACTAATTATCATGTATCATGATAATTAGTGACCACACCCTGGGTTATTTTGCAGTGATTAAGATATATTTGAAGCACTAACTTCAAATGGGTAAGAAATTAAGAGTTCCTTAGAACTTTACTTGAAATAACAGTCAAAGAAATTATTTGTCAAAATCACAGTGAATATGGGAGCCTCTGGATTTTGGAAATTCTTTTTCTAAAACGTATTCTTTTCTGGGGCACCTGGGTGGCTTAGTTGGTTAAGCATCCAGCTCTTGGGCTCAGGTCATAATCTCAGGGTGGTGAGATAGAGCCCAGTGCCAGGCTCCATATGGAGCCTGCTTAAGATTTTCTGTCTTCCTCATCCTCTGCCCTCCACCCACCCCCTGCTCCTTTGTGCGTGTGCACACATAGTCTCTCTCTCAAAAATATATATATATATTTTCTAATTAGAAGATATCATTAAGGAATAAAAAAAATCTTATTCACTAGATCATTTCCTCCTAAAGGGGAAATATATATATTACTGCTATATAGAATACCAATTTTAAGGTCTCAGATAAAAGAGCAGAATTTTAAAGTATTTTGGAAATATGTGAACCAATTGAATTTAAAATTTAAAAAATGTCATTGGAGGGTAAGAGGTTTTTAATATTACATTTGTCACATATATCAGGACTCAACCTTTCAAGATGCACAGTAATTTATAAAAATTAAGTAGAGGGAAAATATAATGCCAAGTTGTCCATAAACCATATTTAATATAGCAAGCAAGACAGATAAAGCCACTTGCACAAATAATGGGCAAGCCCATGGTCATATAATTCATTTACAATGCGATTTATCTCATAGAGTTTTTAGATTGTGCTGTGAAATTTAAATAATGCTAGTAAATGCCAAGAGAATGGAGAAATCAATTTCAGAGCAACCACTAACAAGTTTTGGATTACTTTTCTAACTTAAAATATTTCTCTTCATATTCATCACTGAAGAGAAAATAAAGGTAGAAAATAAAAGATCAGGTCATATATTTGCTTTCTCCTATAGAATTTTTATAGTCTTCAAGGTTAAGTTTTATTCTTCTTCCTAGCAAGCAATATTTTGGGGAAGCATGATATAAATAACAGAGATTTACTTTTTAGACCGCACCCATTTATTTGTTAGCTTAATGAGCTCTAGGCAGTCCAAATCCTTACCAGCTTAGGGTTACATGGTTAAGAAACCCTGTAGGTAGCTTAGAATTTGCCATTTCTACAAAGAGCTCCCTCAGAGGCTACAATACTAATTTTGATACCCAGAACATATTTGGTTTTGTGTATACTAACTTGTTGACCCCACTTCAAAGATCCTCAGATAAACTGCGTGGCTCACATAATTCTATAGTTTTGGGGGTCTTACTGGTTCCTAGACAGGCAGTATTGGCCTAGATAATTACAGTTGCATTCATGAAAGAAATTCGGTTCCAGATCATACCTATTGGATTACCAGTCCTAGGTCTGTCTTTGGGTCTGCTTTCCAGTTTCCCCTTTTCCTTTTGTGTCTGTACCCCCTTTGGTTACCTACTATCCTCCTGCTGACTGATACACTAAACAAATAGCTCCTAATTATCACGCTTACATATTTTTTCCCATCTTGGCATATTGCCCTCCTCGGCAATTTAGGTTGAAAATGTAGCAACATTTTCCTGATGGTTTAATTTACGAAATCCAGGTAATTAGTGCGTTTTTTGCTTATTAAAGACATCCCATCAGATGTCAAATTCAAAGAAACCGTGCTTAGAGTTCCTGAATTTAAGTCGGAGTAAAAAATTCATAGCTCCCTTGAACACAGGCAAAATGTACCCTGACAAGTCAACTGGATTTTCACAGATGGTCTATAGGATTCGAAGGCTAATTTGATGAAACAAAATTAAATGAATGAAATTGTATGCAGTCATTAATGTATCATACGACTACTTAAAATGCTTCATTGAAATTATTTTTACTGTTTTTACAGTTTCAAATGAAAAAGATCCACAAAAATATAGAGAGAAGTGTTCAAACCCCATGTATAATATAGGTAAAACTTGGTTGAAGAGTTGTAGAACTTTCTCTGATGCTTTTAGAAAGTACATTGCCCACAACTATATTGCTATGAGAATATGTTTTTTGTTTTGTATCCATTCAGTGCTCAACTCTACCAGGACCAAGTATGTGATAAAAAGTCCTTCAAATATAAGATGATCATCATTAACTTTAAAAAATCCATCATTAACTTTTTTATGTCATCATATCAAAATGAAGTAAATTCAACTTCAAATTATAAGGGCAGTCATGATTTTAGATACTTAGATCTGATGTCACCACAAAGCATAATAACGGCCACCAAACTTTTTAACATTTCAGATACTCTGTCCCATTTATTTCATGATAAGGATTGAGCCCTCCCTGTCATGGAGAGGTCAAATGACTAAAATCTCTCAGAACAGTACTGATTGTAAATACTCTGTCTGATTGTCAGGTCAGCGTGTCCCAACTTGGGATTTGTAAAACTGTGACTCTCTACGCTATCCCACCCAGTCTCACCTACTTTACTTGCATATTATGATGGCTACTGTCAAATACTATCTAAGCTAATGGTTCCTCTACATTTAGATAAGGAGTTTAGCCTAGCTTTTCAAGTTTATACTGAGGTCATCACGCTAATCATAGAATTCAGCAGGGAGTTTTCAATTTTAGATTTAGTACGTTTTTTTTTTTCATATCTCTTAAAACTTCTCTTTCATTAGGACGTTGAATGGGTTTAAAATCTTATCAAGATTGGCATGTGAGTACTTATAATTACTAAATGTATCAAATATAATACAGGTAAAAATAAAAATTGAGTGAGTGAGAAGAGTTCTCTTTGTTACACGTCATGGCAGACATCATTTCCTATTGGATCACAATATGAATTCTTTTTCATTTTTGTGACCTGAATTAAATAATTAGTTCAAGTGATTTCTGTATTTATTGAACTAATAATTATATATTCCGATATTATTTCATAAAGATGAAAACGTTCCTGTTGAAATCTCCATCTGTGTAAAGCTTTTCACCTGTCGTTTCTACATTTTTTCGGTGAGAAAAGCATGCTAATGCTGATAATTATAAGTTGTGGACACTGAAAAATTATCCCCATCTATGGGTTGTATTTAATCATCTTACTAAATATGAAACATAACTTATTTTAAAACTGCATGCCCCATTTTCCACCACAATTTGTCTCAATTCAGGAACTTTCCTTCTCTCATCCATTTTTGTTTTTAAGCTTGAGCTTTCTTAAGATTATGTTGCTAACCATTTGATCAAAAAAAGATGGTAGCATTATCTTGTGCCCACAAAAGTAATTTCTGTTACCATGTCATAAGCTAAATTATCCATTCTTTATTTATTATCATTTATTACTATTGGGTGTCCATTATGCACCTGGACATACAGGGGACTCGTAGTGATATGTACAAAGGAAGCAGGAGATAAAAGAGTCTCCTCATGGCTACAGAAGTAAAGATATTCCTGCAGCTGAGCTTCAAATCTCAGACGTGCAAGTATGGATGACATGAGGANGACTCGTAGTGATATGTACAAAGGAAGCAGGAGATAAAAGAGCCTCCTCACGGCTACAGAAGTAAAGATATTCCTGCAGCTGAGCTTCAAATCTCAGACGTGCAAGTATGGATGACATGAGGATAGTTATGCTGTGTCAGTGTAACAGTAAAGTGTCGGTATGTTAGCACGTGACACAGGTATTGCAAACTGCAATGCATATGTGAGCTAGGTTGGTAATAGGAAAGCATGAGGTCATATGGGACTAACCAATGGATGCAAAGCTGCCCATGTACAGAAAGATTTAAACATTGTGCGGGGCAAATAAAATGGCCGTTAGAAGAGTTTGACTGCCAGCTGGAGACGTGTGATCCTCCTTCCAGTCCCTGGAAACATCTGAAGCCACAATTCTCTATTTTTAGTTATTGTTATATATATTTTCTTATAAGCTAGTGCCGCTATGATGGAAGTTCTATAGAAGGTGGGTTGGGAAAGATGGATTGTGGGGAGAAAGTTTGTCCAGTGCTGTTGCCCTAGGTTCAAATCCTGTATAAAATATAAACACATGAAACAGGTAGTGAACAATGAAAATAAGCCATTGATGATATTTCCATGAGTCTGATTCAAACCACATGTATGAAGAGGCACTTAGCATGCTAAATATTAAAGTGGGAATTAAAGAGATTCCTTCATGGATGCTTAGTATGTATGTGTCATATTTGGGACAGTTCTTATTTAGAATGTGTAAATTTTTTTTTAAACAAGAAGATTCACTCTATTATGGAGAGAAAAAGATACCATGACAATTGCTACAGAAAATAATTTTTGTGGGGCGCCTGGGTGGCACAGCGGTTAGGCGTCTGCCTTCAGCTCAGGGCATGATCCCGGTGTTATGGGATTGAGCCCCACGTCAGGCTCCTCTGCTATGAGCCTGCTTCTTCCTCTCCCACTCCCCCTGCTTGTGTTCCCTCTCTCGCTGGCTGTCTCTGTCTCTGTCAAATAAATAAATAAAATATTTGAAGAAAAAAAGAAAATAATTTTTGTGAGGATGAGTAGAAGACTGCAAACAAAAAGCAGCCTAGAATTTGCCATGTATTGTTTCACTATTTTAATTCAAGATTAAAATGTTCAGCATTTTTATATGAGTATTATTTCCACTTACTTTATTGCTCAACTCTGTTACCATTTTAAAAACACCTATGTTGATTTCTATGCCCAAGGAATTTTAGTTCTTATAATGGTCATACTTTTGGATGTTCCATAATGCAATATTTGCTTTATACACACACACACACACACACACACACACACACACGTTTAGTGCTCTATCGAGGGAAGAATATATGTGTTATCAAGTTAAACATTACTTTCAAACATTAGGGGATGTTGATATTAGAATGTTATACCTGATTTTATTTCCTCATTTAAGCAAATTAGCTTAGTGTGAAGAAAGTAACTGTAGCAATTTTTTTTTCAAATTTACATCACATTCAATTATCAGAACAAACCTTTTTTTATAGGGCAGTATTAGTTTCAGTCACAACCTTGGAATTGTAATTTGACAAATTATAAACAGAGAGAAATAGAGAGTTTAATAACAGTGTGTCTTTGGCTATAGCTTCTTGAGAAGAAGAAAGCAATTATATATGTTCACATAACACTGACAAGGAGAAACACAACTTTGGATGGCAAAGAACTTGCATTAGTCTTTTTGACATGTTCCTGTGGTGTGATTTATTATGTAGACAATCAGCTCAACTTCTCAAGTTTGATATCTTCGGAATCATTTGAAATTTAAATTTTAATGAAAATTCATTAATTCCAAGGCCAAAAGAAGTGATTCTAATTGCTTTTGAGAACCAGACTATGAAAGAATTCTTTGGCAAACTTATACCGTCTTTTCTCCTGTTTATCATTGGTTGCTTTGTAGGTACTTAATTGAAGGTCCTCTGATTATCAGCATGGGTTGACATCACTGC
This sequence comes from Ailuropoda melanoleuca, assembly GCF_002007445.2. Lineage (NCBI taxonomy): Eukaryota > Metazoa > Chordata > Mammalia > Carnivora > Ursidae > Ailuropoda > Ailuropoda melanoleuca. Next base: position 27,344,767 of record NC_048238.1, on the reverse strand, counting down.
ACTCCCTGCATTTTAAGCAGTAAGCCAGATGTTTAAAGGATCAGCCAAAGCATCAATAGCATGCTAGTATGAATAATAAAATTGTAATTATCTACAAGAAGCAAATAAAAAGCATAAGCTTTTACCCCTTTAGCCTGAAAGAGAAGATGAATGCCTAAGTGTCATTTTATGAACAGGTTGACTGAACTGTGGGAGAATTTGGTAGAAAACTCATAGTTCCCTAATGTTCAGGGGCACCTGGGTGGCACAGCGGTTAAGCGTCTGCCTTCGGCTCAGGGCGTGATCCCGACGTTACGGGATCGAGCCCCACATCAGGCTCCTCTGCTATGAGCCTGCTTCTTCCTCTCCCACTCCCCCTGCTTGTGTTCCCTTTCTCGCTGGCTGTCTCTATCTCTGTCGAATAAATAAAAATAAAAATAAAAAAATCCTAATGTTGACTCTTCCTCTTTAGCACACTAGGCCTCACACACACGGGCATACACAGACACAGGCAGACATATACATGCAATCATAAGGGAACTTGAGATAGTCCAAAGAAGTTTATTTAAGGAATAACAATATAAGCAAGATCCTTTAAGATGCTGGGTGAAATGGAAGAAGGGCAGGACGTGATGGCCTATGCTTACCTGATTTACTGGTTTAATGTTTGCAGAGCCTTCAGTTATGCAAATGATGTAAATGTTTTATAACCAGAATTAATGACCTAACAATTTGGAATTATTTGGAGATTTTTTTTAAAGATTTTATTTATTTATTCAACAGAGATAGAGACAGCCAGCAAGAGAGGGAACACAAGCAGGGGGAGTGGGAGAGGAAGAAGCAGGCTCATAGCAGAGGAGCCTGATGTGGGGCTCGATCCCATAACATCGGGATCACGCCCTGAGCCGAAGGCAGACGCTTAACCGCTGTGCCACCCAGGCGCCCCTGGAGATTTTTAAATAGTATTCTGAACCTAGAAAACGCGGAAGCTCATGGCATCTAAGAACCCAGGTGTTGTGTGCACTTTATACTCAGAGAAGAGAGAAATGATAGGTAGTCAGGTGGATAAGGAAAGGAATGACTCTTCACACGTGCACACATATTTTTCCATAGTACTTCTTAAGATGTAGCAAATTTATATGTAACTTATCTAAAAATGTACTTTATTTTATGTTTAGTCTATAAGAAATAAATAAATTGGCTTTTTCTAATCCTAGGGTTTTCATAACTTAAAAATAATTCATACTTTATAACAAACAATGAACTGGTGTCATTCAGATATAAAGGTATGTGTTTATCTCCTACACATTAAAATGTTAGATGATTCATTTGTTAATAGTGATAAATTTGGTGGATCAAAACTCTTAACATCTACTTCAAGCTTTGAAATACTATAAGCTGGTTTCAAATTCTTTATTAAATTTCCTTAATTATTTCTATTTATAGCTTTGATTTAGGCCAAACCTCTCATATGTTTAAAATGCAAGCTTAAGCAATTAAATTTCTTTATCATCCAATCAGACACATCCTTCTTATGAAAGAGTTTATATACTATGGTTTGTAAACTTTGCCAACTTGGTATTTAGTAAGTCTTAATATCAAACATTTTAACTTCCAGGTCATATTTCTTTCAGTTTTAATAGCCACAATCTTTGCATACTTGTTGAGTGAACTTTAAGTAAGAAAGTGGATCAAAATTTTTCCCAAACTAGATGTTAGTAATCCACTATTCATGAATATCGGGAAAATATGAGAGTAGTAATAATTTGTGGTTGTACGTTTTCATCCTTGAAATCCTGAGTTTCTGTTTTAAGACTCTAGACTTTTTAGAGGAAGGGAATAAATAACACAGAAATAATTAAGATGCCAATATTATTTTTAGGTTATCATTTTACCACCTAAAGCATAGATAACATTTTCAATTTGTCTCAGCAACTGGGCCTAAAGTCTTGCCAAGTTCACTGTAGAAGGAGCTCAACTCTACCTACCAACAAAATTTCAGAGGTCCGGTTTGTTTTTTTGTTTGTTTAAGATTTATTTATTTTAGAGAGACAGTGTGTGAGAGTGGAGGGAGGGCCATAGGGAGAGGGCGAGAATTTCCAATAGACTCCCTGCTGAGGGTGGGACTAACCCTGAGATCATGACCTGAGATGAAATCAAGAGTCAGCCACTTAACCAAAGGACAGAGCCACCCAGGCAGCCCTCGGAGGTCCAGTTTATTGACCATGCAGCAATTGAGGAAAGATAGAACTCCCAGTGTTTTTCTCTCCAAAGGATAGATGATGTCTTTGTTAAACTCAATGAAAAAAATTATAATGAAGGCATATTTGGATTATGTCAAAGGTGATAGATATATAACTGTGTGTGTGTGTGAATTGTGTTAGATATAATTAAAACATTATTTGACTAGAAAATCCTACACACAAGTTAAATGGAGAAGTATAACATGCTGTGTCTACACGTGTTGGGTATTTACCTGGTTTGAAAGATAAAAACTGAATCGACTTAATTGAGTGTTGAATGCTGTATAGTTACTTAGTAGTGACTCACTGTTGAAACAACCATCTCAAACTTGGTCAGAATTAAAAAAAAAAAAAGCACCTCAGGTTATTGTTGGGTTTACTAAAACAACATATGTAATTATGCTGATTTTTTTTTCCTTTAAATAATCAGTTTTGAATCTGGAACTGAATATCAAGTTCAGCTCTACATTCACTTTCTCTTCCTTTTTTTGACTGCTCTTGTTCTGTTTCCCACCTAGTGCCTATTTTTGTAACGTAAAACCATTAGTGTGCAGGTTAAACTTTACTGAATGTTTTAAGCTATTTAAAGTATCTATCCAAAAGGATTAGTATGAATTCATGTGCCCCTCCCTCCACTCTCACACACTGTCTCTCTAAAATAAGGCTGCTTGTTTAAAAAAGATCCATTTATTCTAAAATTCTTCTTATTCATACTTTTTAAGGATCTTTTTTCTAAGTTGTATAAATAACGCATACTTACTACAACAAATTAAAAATATACAAATTTGTATAAAGAGCTAATAAGCTTCTGCCTCACCCTTCTCTAACACTGTTAAATGTAGGTGTAGGAATTATCCATTCATACCAATATTATCTGTACTCATATAAACATGTATATGCATATGCATATTATATATGAGTATATATTATATATAAATATATATCTCTCATATATGCTTAGTTGTACGCATCTATATTCTTTCCTTTTTTAAATGGAAATGAGATTATACTGTATATTTACTCTGCACCTGCTTTTTTGTCACTGAGCAGTGATTCTAGGGCATATCCCCTAGGTTGAAACCTACACTCCGTGTATCATGTAATGACTCTTCATGCACTTCTTTTCTCGATTCTAACTTGGGCTTACCATTTCTTCATACAATACTATTGGTTGTCATTTGATGTTCATTCTTTGAGAATGAATAATGTTTATCCTCATGAGCTCTCCACACTTTAAATTATTGTTTGATACTAAGCCAGTCCTTATAAACAAAGCAAGGGAAACGACATTAGCTATCCGTTTAGTTGAGCTGAGTCACCCAGAACATGTGTACGTATTTTTTTAGAAGATTTTAAAATCAGGATTTTAAATTTGTAAACCCATGAGAAACAGTGGTGTGTATTGCTTAGTGGAATAATTTTACTGAACAATCGCAAAGCATGCCCCTCACGTGGACTTTGTATTTCGTTAGGATAAGAGTCTAATATACTTCTGAAGGAGCTGAGGTACCTTCTTGGCCTGTGTACATTGATTTGGCTTCTGAAGGAGGGAGGCCCAACCAAGTTTCCCTCATGGGTTTCCTTTCTTTCTAGCTCATCATTTTACAGACAAAATACTCTTTCGTGGTATTGTGGCTCTAGAATCATTTCAGATTCTATAATTTGTTCAACTGAGTGGGACAGATACACCAGTTCTGACAAAGACAAAAGACCCCCTAAGAATAACTGAGATGGTCCCAGGGAACAATGACACCTTTAGTTCCCTCATTCCAAGGTTGTAAACAGTGGTCCAGACAGTTCTCAATTCCATATGCTGAATTGTCTTATCATTTCAAACGCCTGTACTAAGAATTATCTACCACCACTGAAATCATGAATCAGACCCGACCAGCTATGGCTGATATGCTTATTGCTAGAGTGTAACTATAGAAAGGAAACAATATTTAAATTATAGAGGCATGATAATGGCTGTCTCACACCATTTTCAGAACTATGAAAGTTCAATTACCCTGCTCAGTAATTTCTTGTCATTGTACTGAACACTTTATTTATTTTTTTTTTACCAGCTGAGATAAGGAATAGGAGCCCAGCATGCAGGTGAAATTGGTAAATGGGAGTCATTAAAATTTAGAAAAATTCTAGAGATCTGCTTTACAACATAGTGCTTATAGTTAACAGTATGGTATTGAGCACTAAAATGTTAAGAGGATGCATCTCATGCTAGTATTTTTAATACACACACACATATACAAACAAAAAAGGAAGCACAAAAGAACATAAGAAAAATTCTGGAGGTGATGAATATCTTTAGTACCTTGATTGTGGTGATGGTATCACGGGTATATGCCTGTATCTAAACTGACCAAAATATATAAATTCAATATGTACAATTTTTCTATATAAATTATACTTCAATAAACCTTACAAAAGCTGGAAGAGTCAGGATAGCCTTAGTCAAAATACTTGCAGCGTAGGAAATAAACAAGTAAACAGGTTGCTGGCCTGATTTGCCTAACTCACATTTTGGATATTTTGATAATGTGATATCCATTTCAGGGTGTCTGAAAACAACCAAATGGATGTGGAGAATTATGTTATATATCTTGCCTTATTCTGCCTCTGGCCCGGAGTTATGGTTTGCTATTAACTCCAGACCTTTTCAGGAAAATGTAGAAAAACGTATCAAGAAGAATGCTCCGACTCTCTTCATAAAGACAATAGTGACTTTTTATTGAGGGCTTCCTATGTGCCAGGCCCAGTGCTAAGCTGGGTTGTATTCTTATTGCCATTTTATTTGTGAAGAAATGTGAGCACTAAATCCTGCGTATAGGTTGTCTCAGCTAATACGCAGTGCGCTCAAGATATGTGCCCAGACCCACTTCCTTCAGCCTCTGCCAGATCCTGTCTCTTCTCTACTCAAAACGTCCCTCAGCTCTGAACCTGCAGCTTTATAGGAAAGGAAATTCAGAATGGAACTGCTCCATTTCGGTCACTTACAAATTCTTTTCCTTCTCCTCTTCTTTGTCTCTTTCCGAAATCCTCCAAGCTTTGATTACACTCGTCTTTCACTGAATGCTGCAGAACTGCTGAGACAGAATTGTTAAAAGAGCTAAATTCCAATTAACTTTGCCATTGATTACCGTGTGACTCTGGAGGGGGGTTCTTTCTTGCAGGTTAATTGGGACTTTATAGTATATCTCAGAGATTGAAAATAACACTGAAGGAAGTAGCGAACGAGGATCCCTTTCACACTTCATCTTTTACTCTCCTGTGCTGCAAATGAGCATAAAGAATGGCTATGGAAAGGTTGGGGGAGAGGTGGTATAGATGAAGTTTCCTGTAGAAGGGTCACTACATTTTCAATAGCCTTAGAAAGTACTGGTTCTCCAATACAATCACCAGGTCGAGGATTCATTCAGCAGTTTTTCTAGAGCTCTGACTACATAGTGATTGCTTGAAAAGCATAGCAGTTTTCTAGAGCCCTGACTGCATAGTGATCGCTTGAAAAGCATAGAATAACCACCTGAAGTTGAATAGTTGAATAAATTATGATTTTCACTTAGGCATTTCAGTTTCAAACTTTTATCACTCAACAAAGCATTTACATTCCTGTGTCACCATTTGAATTTTCCAGGGACATCAGTGAACCCAATGAAAAGAAATTAGCCTATGATTACAATTGACTCACAAATTATGTCAGCATTCAAGTAATCACTGGATCTAGTACATATGATTTTTGAGCAGCCAGGTGAACTCTTTCAAACAAAGGAAAATAACATCATTTGAAGACAGATATCAAACTAGTTATCCCACCCTGCATGGCTTCACCCTCATAGAGTATCCTATAAAATTGTAGCCTAACGCAATCAAGGGTTCTTTGTTTTCCTACTTTGGAGTGTAACTGTTTAAGTTCCTTTTTGTTTTGGTGTTTTGTTTTGTTTTTTTAAGATTTTATTTATTTATTTGACAAAGAGCCAGCGAGAGAGGGAACACAAGCAGGGGGAGTGGGGGAGGAAGAAGCAGGCTCCCAGCAGAGGAGCCTGATGTGGGGCTCGGTCCCATAACGCCGGGATCACACCCTGAGCCGAAGGCAGACGCTTAACGACTGAGCCACCCAGGCGCCCCTGTTTAAGTTCCTTGAATCTCTGTGACTATTTAAAAAAAAAACATTTTATGAGTAGTCTTTGAAAAATTAAATATCAAATTCATAGTCAGAGTCTCTTAGCATCCTATACCAACTTCCACATCCACTGTTAGCCCCCACCCTTCCCTTGAGTGAAGCCTTAGCTCTGGGTTCCTCCTGTTCTGTCCCTGCACAGGCTGGGCTCTGTCTTGCCTCTGGTTTTGCTTTTGCTAAAATGTCTGAATGGGTTTTCTGTTCCCCTGTTTCTGTTCACATCTCTTGATATTTAAACCCAGTATAAATTACCTTAATCCCGGAGACATGCTACGATATTCTGGTGATGTTTCATGATGTCGAACACCTTTTCATGTACTTGTATACAGTATTGCTGTTTCTCTAGTATAAGAGACAAACAACAAATCAATTCTGATCATTAGATAATCTTTGTTTTATTGCTAAGTACCTTCCATTCCTTGGAGCATTTCTCTTCTAACATGTTTCCTGTTTAGCACACATCGCAGCTTATAATTCTCCTACTGCTGCTACTAGTACTTATTATTGTTGTCGTTATTATTATTATTTCCACTGCTTGAGTGAAAGCTTTATAAAGGCAGAAACTGTGTTTTCTTTTTCTTACTAATTTATCTTCAGAATAAAATACTGTGTTTAACATGTGGAAGGAAGGAAGGAAGGAAAGAAGGAAGGTAAGAATGAAGGAAGGAAGGAGGGAAGGAAGGAAGGAAATATCCAAAGAACAAAGGATGCTAGGAAGGGAGGGAAGAGAAGATAAGGTTTAGATAGGATGTAATTTAGACAGGGACTAAATTAACATTAGAAGAATAATTAGATACTCTTTTAATATTCAAGATCTAATTTTAGAGTCCTTCTTTAAAATCAAGATATATCTTCTCATACTAAATCAAGTTTATATATAACATAGTTGTCTTTGGAAATACTTGCTAAATCACCAGATTTTGGAATTTCCATAAATGTGTCTCTTTTTTTTCGTTTTGTGTCTTCCCTTTCAATGTGAAATAATGATTGGACTACCCACCAAAGATCTGATGACACTCCACCAAATTAGAGAGAATGATTATCACAGTAATGAAACTATTCACTGTCAATAATAATACAATGGAAAACTGGCAAAACCAAATAAATGCCATTGATGTAAAGTTGAGAACTATAAAAGAAAAAACACAATGCAATAAAAACAAAATTATTCAAACTCTTTAAGGGACATCAAGTGAGCTCTATGCAGAATATGACTAATTTACTTGGTGCCTTTCAGAAATCAGGAAATGGGCTATTTAGTTGTGAATCCCAAAACTTTAGAGAGGTGTGGGAAATAAAGAACAGGTTACCAAATAAAGAACAGGTTACAATCTCACAGGTTAAAGGATGGAACAAACAGGACCTATTTAATTTGGAAAAAAATCAGACCTAAGGACATCATAGCATTGTACACACAGTAATAACCACCTCTTCCACAGGTTCTCTTCCTGTGTGACCTTTTGACTTTCACTTCCCTTAAGATAATACATTCTCTGAGCTCGTATTTATGATAGACCAATGTAGCAAAATGGAAAAGAAATTGTTTGGGCCTTAAAAATATACACGTGCGTGCTCTCTCTCTCTCTCTCTCTCATACACACACACACACACACACACACACACACACACACAGACATACACATCCAGAGATCTTGCCTAGACTTTCACGTTGTTTTCCCTCATTCCACTTGTAATTATGCCTCTGTTTCTTCTTCTTTCTAGCAATAAACGTTGTCATTTTTGTAAGCAAATTCTACTTCCTTCTCTGATTCTTTCTGCCCCTTGCTCAAAGTCAGCGTCACAAGAACCCGGAAAATTGGGTGGCACAGTCAGTTAAGCATCCAACTCTTGGTTTCGGCTCAGGGTCCTTGGTTTGAACTCAGGGTCCTGAGGTCAGGCTCCACACTCAGTGCAGAGTCTGCTTGAGATTCTCTGTCCCTCTGCCTCTGCCCCTCCTGCTTGTGCACTCATGCTCGCTCTCTCTCTCAAAAAAATAATTTTTAAAAACATTTTATTTATTTATTTGTCTCAGAGAGAGAGAGAGCAAGAGAACGAGCAGGGGGAGCAGCAGTCAGAGGGAGAAGCAGGCTCCCTGCTGAGCAAGGAGCCCAACACGGGACTGGATCCCAGGGCCTTGAGATCATGACCTGAGCCAAAGGCAGAGGCTTAACCGACTGAGCCACCCACGCACCCCTCAAAAAAAAATGAATGTTTAAAAAACCCAGAAAATGACCAAGGTATGATTCTCTTTAATAGTTGCAAGGACAAAGTTGTAAACAATAAAAAAAATTAGCTATTTTTTATCATTGTGACAAATGAATACAATAAAATATAAAAACACTTTTCAAAATAATATAAATTTCTTATCTGATTTAGCAAGTCACTGAAAAGACTCTGATCAAAGAGAAGACATTCTTACAGGAGCCACAAAGGAAGAGAATTGGGGGCTAATTGAACTCACCCAGTCATTATACCCAATGTTCTATTTTTGTTAAGATGGGAAAACTGAATCCCAGAGGCCAGGAAAGACTTCCTTGAGAGCTGAAAACAAAACTGAGACCCAGTGTGGCAGCTGCCTAGATTCTAAAGAATGGTGATGTCTGTGATTTTTACATTTTTCAAAAAAGCAGTGGGTCCTCCAGAATCTGGCAAAGAATTCCTGTAAAATTTTAAGCTCTTCCTTTGCCTCAATAATGAAATTTGATGTTCTGAAATTGATTGGGAAGATTTCATGATAGCTTGTTTCAAGGTGGACTGTTTTTACAGCATTTACTTTTCAAATACAGTTTTTCAGTGTGTGAAACTGAATGTCATCATTGTTTTGAAAATATCCTTAATTTTTGCTGAACAGGCACAATCACAGACCTGTGGTTATACCATAAATTTAAATAAGAATTACTTTGGGTTTTTTTGTTTTTTTAATTTTTTTTTATTATATTATGTTAGTCACCATACAGTACATCCCTGCTTTCTGATGTAAAGTTCGATGATTCATTAGTTGTGTATAACACCCAGTGCACCATGCAATACGTGCCCTCCTCACTACCCATCACCAGCCTATCCCATTCCCCCACCCCCCTCCCCTCTGAAGCCCGCAGTTTGTTTCTCAGAGTCTTCTTTGGTTCATTTGCCAGAATGGGAAACCCTAGCCTTTTTTGAGTTAGAAGGAACTTTAGTGATCATCGAGTCCCAACTTCTCATTTGACAGATAGAGAATTGAGTCTGATATAAGTTAAGTGATTCTTTCCTGTGAGCAGCTTGTTAACATTAGCTCTGAGACTGAAACACAGACAGTTGGGCTCCCAGGCCAGTATTTTGTCTACTCTGCAATGCTGCCTTCAGTGTGGTTTTAAAATAGCAGCATTTTCACCATACTTCGTGTTCTTCCAACATTCTTCCTCATTTTTTTGCACAGGGCAACTCAATTTTAGAAGTAGAAAAAGGAAATATGTCTGTGTCTGGCTCATTTTCTTTGTCCCTTGGTCTCTCTCTTCTCAGTCTCTGTCTCTCTTTGTATCTCTGTCTCTGTCTCTTTCTCTCTCTTAATGGCACTGCTGAGAGGGTAGACTATTACAGCACATGTTATGCTGTCGCATTCCCTTTACGTACAGAAAGGAATGGGCAAGGTGAAAAATGTTCCTCTCCAAATGTCCAACCTTCCATAGGCCATTTCCATAGTCTCAGCAATGTCCTATATGGGGCCTCAGGGATGTGTAAGCAAATCAGTGAGTAGTCAGCTAATTCTAGCTTTAGCAAACATTTTTCATGAATTCTTTGTGGAAAAAACACTTCCTCAAAGTGAAAAAAAAATGTGCACAAGCAACTAGATCTTTTCAGCAGAAAAAGGCTCTGGGTCATTTTCTTTTTCCCTCCATAGTGTCTACCTTTCCTCTCATGTCCTCACCCCCACCATTCATTCATTCTTTTTATTCATTCTCTCTCTCTCTCTCTCTCTCTCTCCCCTACACACACACACACACACACACACACACACAACTTAATTATGGATATTTGTGAATAATATAGCTTGTTATGCATGGGTTTATGAGTCTGATGGAAAAAGTATATCATTCCTTTGTGCATTTAATCCCTCCCTTTGACTTGGGTATATAATGTTAAAAAAGAATAGAAAATGATGAAGGGAGAATAGGGTATAGATCCTGCCTTCAGAGTATTTACAGAACTGGGGAGATGGGCATGGACAAAGATGTAAACAACTAGCCATTTTAGGTAATATAAAATGCCGGTTATGAAAAAAGCATATACATATGTGTAGATGCCAGAAAAGATGAAATTCAGGAGGATTTCACTGGGGAGATTTCATTAGAACCCAGCCTTAAAAGATGAGAAGGATTTAAGAAAGTTTAGAACATAGGGGACCTTTGGCAGAAGGAACAGAGTCACAGTGATAAAAGTCAAGGTCATGTTCAGGAATGGCTTTGATAGAGGGCAGGAACAGCAATGCCCTTGTAATGGGACAGTAGATGGGAGTGTTCTGCTGAGAGCTTTGGCAGCCGTGCGAAGTGGTGAAAGGAGCCAAAGGAGGGAGAAATGTACCTTTCCTTACGTATTTATCTTATTCACATACCTTTTGAGGGAGAAATTTATTCAGTATTAATCTAATAAATTACAGTAAGACCAAATGACCAAATTTACAGGCAGTCATGTTTCAGCACACTTTATTGAATAACTTCCTCATAGTTATTCTCCTTAGTATTTCAAGCATAACAAAGCAGTGAGCTGAAACCCTCCCAGCCAAAACTGACTCACCATCTGTCAAGGTTGCCTAGATGGAAATTCTACATTTGATAGGTAGTTAGATTCATTGGCCACTTTGTTCCCTCCTACTCTAACATACAGGAGTCTCTGATAATAACTATTATACCTTCCTGCAGTTGGATTCTCCATTTCTTCTTTTCAATTAGGCAAGTTCCTAAAATGGTTTATGAAGGGCAGCGGTGTGGAGGTGGGTAAGAGAAGAGGGAAAGACCTTGGGAAGCTAAACTCACAATTTAGGACTCATTACTTAAGGCTGCCTGAAGTGTTTCATCCAGAAAGAGGCATTTTAACCCTCCTTGTGGGGTTTGTTTTTATTCTCCAGCAATATTGTGTTGGTGGAGACACGCTTCGGTGCGTAATTAAAGAACCCATTTCAATTAGTTTATCCACTGCTGCTCAAGGTACTGCAGATACTTGGGTCTACTGCTGTCATCCATTCCCAATTAACGTCTGCCTCAGATTTATTTCAATATGCTCTGTTATGAAACTTGCTTGTTGTTGATCCCACCTTCCCACTTAATTTCAAGCAGCCTTCTTGATGACCTGGTAAAACCAATGGAAAGCTAAATGAAAACATCTTTATACCCTAGTATAATGCTGCAGATGTTTTATGTTAGTCAGGGCATATTGATGCCACAATTTTCATGTAATACCACAACAGACATTCTTCTTTGGGTCCTTTTCTTTGATTCTGAATATCTAAATCAGAAGACCAATAGAATAGGCTGACAAATAGAAGGAACTACAGCTCCCAAAAAGTGACAACTTGGGGTCTGGATCAGAGACACCAGTAAATTTTGTATTCCAGAGTGACAAGGTGATTTGGGCAGGTGGCTACTGATACAAGGGAGAAACTATAGTTTTTGTGTGTGTTTTTTTAAGTGTTCCATCCATTTATTGGGATTGAATTAGGATCAAGAACCTGAATTTCATCCCCTGGGGTTAAGGATCCTATTTAAGAATAAGACAGTTATCCTAAGTGAGATAAGTCAGACAGAGAAAGACAAAAATGTATGAACCCACTTATCTGTGGAATCTAGAAAACAAAACAAATGAACAAACCAAACAAACTCATGGATATGGAGAACACAGTGGTGGTTGCAGAGGGAGGGGGTGAGAAGAGGTGGGTGAAATGGGTGAAGGGGGTCAGGAGACACAGACTTCCAGTTGTGAAATGAAGAGGTCATGGGGAGGTGGTGTGCAGCAGGGTATCTATGGTCAGTGGTGGTGTGAACTTTGTATGGTGACAGACTGTGACTACACTTATTATGCTGATCATTTCACAATGTATACACCTGCTGAATCATTATGTCATACACCCAAAACTGATATAATGTATATACTTTACCTCAAAAAAAAAAAAAAAAGAAAGGAAGGAAGAAGTTATGGGCCTTGGTTTATCCACATAAGAGCTATAGGAGAAAAAGTATATAGTTCTGTGTTTTAACTTTCATGAGTGAAGTGTATCTAAGGATTTGTTATTGTGGGAATTTACCTGCTCAAGTTAAAAGCCTGGATGGCTCCCTAAGTAGGAAAGCTGATTTTGCTGGTCCCCCATCCTGTGTTTGATACTTTTGTGCTACACTTGCAGAAAAGAAAATACTGCTACTTGAGGCTGAAAGTCCCAGGAACAGTTTTTTCTACTTTTCCCAAACCGTTTCAAAGTCTATTTCAGTTATTTCATAAGTATCATTACAATGAGCATAGAGCCACATTGGATTTTGTCCTGTGAATACAAAGACCTTTAGTTTAAGGAGTAAGGGGTGCTCGCACCTTCCACCTAGAGATCCCCTGTGGCAGACGGATCCTGATCAGGTTTTCTTGGGAAGATCTGTCTGCTGCCCCAAGTGTCATAGATTAGTAAAATTCTTACTTAGACTTGCCTCTCTTAACTTCTCCAGGGATGCTTGACACTAGACTCCTAGTTCCTATCCCTTGATTATAAAAAACAAGCATGTGAAAATAGATAGATTTCAGTTATCCTAGTTCACTTGAAACCTAGGATTTAAGTGTCGGTAGATCCTAAATATCGATATTGGAAGAGTATGGAAGGAACGGATCTTCTCTATATTCATTTATTCCAGCCATTCTGGGTATCTGCTATTTGCCAAGAAAAGAAAAATTATTCTCGAAATTTAGTGCTCGTGTACTTGACATCATACAAAATAGGCCATTTCTTTTAGTTTCCAAAATTATTCATTTAAAAATTAATCTACATTAAAATTATATCATTATGCCTATATTCTAATCCTATGGCAGGAGGTCAATATATAATTGAAATAAAAATTACATCTAAGTTCCCAAGCCCCATTTTTGCTATAGGAATGCACATCCATAAATTATAGGGTTGTTTCTTCATCAGCTTTCTTATTATCCAGTTTCTGTCTCTTCATGATGATAGAGATGGATAATAAACATAGAAAGAAATGTAAATGACCACTTTAAGATATTTCATTATGTGTGAATGTGTCGAACCTACACTTTACTTTTAGAAATATTTCTCCATTTGAAAAGAATTATCAGTCATTGTGTTACCAAGAAGGCAGCCTAAGGCAATGTAGACAAAAGCTGTATACAGGATTCATATTATTCACATGAAGATGTGTCAGAGAACACTGTAGGTATGTTCTATTACACTATTTTACCAGGCTGCCAAAAAATCTGGTGTGTTTTTATGCGAGCTAATTTAGAGAAGCTTACCTAATCTATACTTCTTCTAATGGACACAAAGGTTTTAAAAAGTAGCTTGAAAAAGCCCAGGTGGTCAAAACATTTTTAACAGGCTTAAAAACATCTAATTTATCTTTAACATTTTTTGATGCTGTTGATTCTAACAGATTCTCTCCTTAAAAAATATCATTCCTTATAGGATATAAGATTTGCACTTATAGTCAATAATTTCTATTCTTACTGTATAACACATTCACATATAAGTAATACACTTGCACATTTTGTAGGCTTAACTGTACATTTTAATACAGCTGCAAATTCAAAGCTCTCATTTATTAACGTTACTAGAATTATTCTAAATTAAGCACAGGTAGCGTTGATTTAGATAAATGGCATACGTGGTGGTCAAATTTTATTTTCAATTGTGCAGTAATTCTGGAACTTAGGCACTATAGTTTTGTAAAAATATGTATTTTCTTATTACAATAGATTTCCACTCACTTGGCATAAAGAGAAGATAGAATTTTCTGTAGATTGAAGTAACTCCTTAGAAGCCTATTTTAGATTCATAGAATATTTGGTTTAAGCAGGAAAAAAAAATACACATGTCATGTTCAAGTTTGAAAATGACTAGTCACTTCTGGTATTACACTAAAGGCAAATATAATCAAGATTCTAAAAGATATTTTTGGACCCACACATTTGTTTTGTTAAAATGTATAATTTTCTATGATATGTTTCTTTAAGTGTTTTTATTTTTTTAAGTTTTTATTTTCATTCCAGTTTGTTAACTTACAGTGTTATATTAATTTCAGATGTACAATAGAGTGATTCAACACTTCATACATCACCCTGTGCTCATCGTGACAAGTGCCCTCCTTAATCACCATCACCTATTTGATGTGTTTCTTTTTGTTCATACTGTAATGATTTTAATTAAAAATAGAAATACTTTTATTAAGAAACTAGCAGAATCTGATTTGGGTAAATACACTTAACTAGAAAAGTAATTAACCATTTGAAGGGGATTATAATTTATAGATAAATGTGGTATATTGCCAATTCATGTCAAGATACTGAGTATAACTCAGAGTGAGTGAACAGCATTTTGTTAGTGATGGGTTATATTGTAAGGAATCCCTTACTAAGAATACAAGCATTACTGAAAAGGATGTTTTCTTCCTCAAAAATGTGAGTTTTGCCCAAGTGCAGAATCTTACCCAGTTAATTCTCAGTGATTACTAAAGCCCAACACCTTCCATTTTACAACTCATTCAAGCAGCATTTTGGGGTCCTTAGGCTGGTAGATGTAAAGAGCTGTGAAAACTCTTAGTGGTATCTGATGTGAACTGTGAATCACTTTGACCCATCACTTCTTCCTCTGGATCTTGTATATATTCCCACTGCTCTGGTGGATTGTATATGTTTGAAACGTATGTTTGTGGAGGGGGATCGCTTATAGAAAATGGAGAATCCGAAGGGATAAGGAATTCATCTATCACTTCCGGTCTTTTGTTTTCACTTGGGATTCAGAAAGCCTTTTCCTGTCAAGCCTCTCAAACCATTTCCATTTGGAAATTATATATGTACTAGCATATATCCCTACGTGCCTCTTTATGCCTGTTTCCTTGGAGTTATGGTTGTGCACGCACACCAACTTATCTCATCTTTTGTATACAATAGGCAAAAAACAGTTCTGAATGCTTTCTATATTTATTTCCAATGAGGGTAAGAATTTTAAAAATATGTGCAAGAGTCAGTAGAACAGGGGCGCCTGGGTGGCACAGCGGTTAAGCGTCTGCTTTCGGCTCAGGGTGTGATCCCGGCATTATGGGATCGAGCCCCACATCGGGCTCCTCTGCTGTGAGCCTGCTTCTTCCTCTCCCACTCCCCCTGCTTGTATCCTCTCTCGCTGGCTGTCTCTATCTCTGTCAAATAAATAAATAAAATCTTAAAAAAAAAAAAAGAGTCAGTAGAACAGTACTCCCTGTTGTGAGAATTCAAAGTGAATGCTTGCTGTTTGTCTCAAGTCCCAATTAGATCTGGCTTTGAGATTCCTTCACCACCAGTCATCTGCTCTCCTCACCCTAATTTGAGCTTTCCTCCTGGTATGGTTTGCTCATTCTAACACCTCTGTAGTCCAAACAATGCCAGTGCCTTTTAGACCTTTCCTTGTTATTCTTGTACTCAGGTATCTCATAGATTACTCTTTCTTTTCTTGATCACTCTGTCCTTCCAGAGCTTTAAAATCCAGCTTAGGTAGTTTCTTCTGTTTTTCTTTTTTTTCTAAAATGTCTACATTTCACCCCCCAAAAAAATTTTTTTTGCAGTGCCACCTGAGACCATCGTCAACCTCTGTCCACATAGTTTCCCTACATTCAAGGACTACTGTTGTGTATCTAAAGATTTCAAATCTTGAAGATAAATCTCAATGATCGTTCACTTTTGTTCTCATTCTACCAATATTTGTTGAGCAGCTCTGTGCCAGGTTATGTTGTAGGTACTGGGTATACAGCCATGAACAACACAATGTCCCTTTCTTGTGGAATTTACATTTTAGCAGGGGAGGCAAACAATAAGGAAACAAATACATGATGAAAGAGAAGATAAAAATGCTTTAAGAAATAATTGGGGTACAGGAGAATTGAAGTGGTATTTTAGACAGAGCGGTTAGGGAAGGAGGCTGAAAGTATGACATCAAAGCAGAGATATAATATAGTAAAGAAACAGACTAGTCGCTAGAGGAAGCAAACCGGGACGAGGAACCAGTAAGTGCCAAGGCCCTGAAATGGGAATATGCTATTCCAAGAATAGCAAGGAAACTGCTCTCCATGCCCTAACTTGAGCATTGGTTGGTAGGTTATGATAAATGAGAAGAAAACTTATGATAACAAATAAAATCTGTCATGAGAAAAAAAAAAAAAACATACATGGCAGCCAGAGCCTCAGTATGAAAAGACACAGTTCAAATATTTGCTCTTGTGTTTAGTTTGCTGTGTGATCTTGGGCAACATGTTAGATTTTGCTAAACTGCATCTTCCTCATTTGGAAAATGAGCATAAGGACATCTATCTCATTGATTTGTTGTGGGGAATATATATGAGATGTCTGGCATTATATCATACACTTAATAAATGATAGTTATGTCAACTTATTCATTATTATTTTTATTATTATTTACATGCATAGACATGTTCATAAGATAAATGAGGCAGAAACTGAAGATGTTATTAGGAGCTGGGACCACTCAATTCAATGTATTTGTTTTAATACAATCACCAAATGTGTGAGGATACCGGTAATTAAATTTCAATAAATTTTTCCATTTTACATATTTCTACAAACTGATGAAATACCAGAATGTAAACGAGTAAATTGCATACTCAGTCTTCACCACAGATATGTAAAATTATTTGTAAAATTAGCCATCAGCCTTCCAGTTTCTTATTGTCATATTCCATGGAAGTGCATAATCTTTAAACTTGCATTTTAAAGGTCTGTAGAACTGCCTTATATAGGGTCTTGGTGACTGCCTCGTGTCTGTCCTCCAGAGATAGTGGATTAAAGCGCCGGTTGATGAACAATCTATATTCACTAACCACATACAAGGGACAAAGAACAGAATGGCCCACAAAATACCACAAAACTAAAGCACATTCCAAATGAGATACATTTATTTTTTTATTCCAAATAATGTTTGCTAGACTATTTCCAATATCTGTAAAGATTTTAGGAATGTCTCAATACTTACACACCTATATGTTTTAAATTCATTTACATGTCATTTCTAAGCCTAAATCTTCTTATCTCTACTAATAAGATATAAATCTATCTTGCAAGGTGTTTCTTAAAGTAAGAGAAAGAATTTATTGCACTCAAGGTAAAAATCTATCTATCTCAACTACCTATCGTCTATCTATGCATGCATCCATGTATCAACCCATCTATCTATGTAAATTACCATTCACCAAATCATAGTAAATGTTAGTTGTAGAAAAATTAACAGTATTAGAAAGAAAGAATATTTAGGAAGAAAAATTTCCTGACGCATAAGGTCAATTATTTCTCTCCATTTTTTTAGCATATGAAGCCTAAAACATCTCAGTTCCAATAATGTGAAAAGTAAGATTGTTATTACTAGAAGGTTTATGTTTGGTAATTTGTGTGGTCTTTCGAATATATGAACTCTAAGCACTTCAGTATGCCAGCTATTGATTAAACAAGCACTATCTTGTGGGCTCATTTTTCTCAGTATGTAAAAAACAAAGATTGGAGTTATTATGATAATTGTAGTAGATGGGCACTAGGGAATTATGCAAAATAATTTGTAAATTTAATATGAAACCAAAACATCTGTTCAAGTCAATTTCCCACAGGTAATGTAGCAGAGAGTATGACTTACAGACCAAGGAAGAGAAAAGGTTCTTCTTCCACAGGGAAAGATACTGACTACAGCAAACATAATTTTTCTTCTTTATCTAAATGTTATTTAAAAGAATAACTTCTGCATTAAATCTACCTTTCTTGCCTCTCTTATCAACACTGCTTTCCTTTTCACATCTTGCATCAAACCCCAAGCATTGGGATTTTGTTTTGGCTTCTTGTACTAATATAATTAAAATGGGAATATCAATGGGAAAGTCTTCAAAGAACTTAGCAGCTTTTTTTTTTCCTTATTTTTTTCCTTTATTTGTTTTTTTTGAAAGATAGATTTAAAATTTAAGGGCCAAAAAGACAGAATGCAATTATATCTGCCATTTCCTCATTCAGATTAATACACTCGATAAAATATTATTGAATTTCTAATGCAAAAAAAGAACAAAACAAAATGAAACAGAACTCTCCATAAAGAGACTTGTCAATGTTTTACTTTCTGTGTGAGGAGAAGGGTAGTAAATGTGGAAAAGTTAATGGAATCCATGCTCTTGTAGTGATGTCAAGGGTTAAAGTGACAGGGAAGTCATCACTTTCTACCCACTCCATTATATTAGTCCTAAGTGGCCAACTAACATCATATCTGTGCCGGTTTCCAAGGCATAAATGTAGGTAAACATTCTCCTAGGTACGCTGCCATTTATCAGGAGAAGATTCTATTCATTTAATTCTCATTTAGGTAAATTATTCTGTCATGAGGGGGAGAAATGACCCACAGGCCTTTCATTATCCACCCTAGAGTATACAGCTTTCACTGTTTGCAGGTGGGCAGTTTCCATTTATTTCAGTTGCCTCTTCTGCAGCAAGAACAGAGAGAAGTTGAGGTACATAGATTTGTGAGGAGCTATGAATGAATAAGTGAATAACAGGAATTAGTTGTCACTCGAATCATCGACGTGTTTGGTCAGTTGCCAATAATTTTATTGCTTCTGTGAGATAAACCAGAGGTTATAGTTTAGAAATTATTTTTGGAAAGTCTTTAAAATCTTTATCACTCTGCTAACTAAGGGCAAAAAATCATGTCATTTTCTTCTTTTTTGTTTTTATGTTATTTATTTTATTTGTTATTTATGGTTTTTTTTTTAAACCTTTGTGTTGAGGGCTGACTTTCAATAGATGGCAGCGAGGGAGGGAGCTGTTCTGCTACGTCTGAAACCCCAACCCAGAAGCAGGTCATCTAGGAATGGTTTAGTACCAGGTTCCCCATCATCTCATTTTCTTATGTGTAGTCTTACTTTTTTTCTTCTAAATTTTATATTGAACACATATATCAAGGGGTTTACAGGGCTATAATTTGTTTTGAAGCAGAGATCACTTCTTTTTAAAAAAATTTTAAACATTCTTTGAAGATTTTATTTATTTATTTCAGAGAGAGCGCAAGCATGAGCAAGGGGGAGGGGCAGAGGGAGAAGCAGGCTCCCTGCTTAGCAGGGAGCCGGATGCAGCTCTGTCCCAGGACCCTGGGATCATGACCTGAGCTGAAGGTGGACGCCTAACTAACTGAGCCACCCAGGAGCCCCGATCATTTCTCTTTTTTAACATGAAAGTAAAACACAGAGTAGGTGCAGTTGGAATAAAACAGTTGGCAAAATGAGAATAGCAAAGATAGGTGGGGTAAGTAGGCCCATTTCCAATTACATATCAAACATCCTGTCCAAGTTACTGCATTTTCATATCATTTATACTTTGTTTATTAAATATGAACACAAGAAGATTAAAGAATACCATTTCTATTTTAAAGCCAGTGGATGGCATATTAGCACTGAAATAATAAGAATAGTAATAATAACAGTAACTATAATAAAAGAAGTAAAAGAAGTCTAAGGCTTTTTAGTTTTGAGTGTTTTTTGTTTGTTTGTTTTGAGTAGGTTGCTGACTTGCTGTGTGACTTCGACAATTCATTAGCACTCTGGTCCTCAGCCATCTCTTACTGAAAGGAAAAGGCTTCATTTGCACTTCCCGGGACCACCATTTTCTGATTGTATTCACAGTGCCTAGTAGCCACCTGAGTATTGACCTGACCCTACGTAACTTTGGAACTTTACCCAGTTCCTTTATGTGCTTCTTTGGTGTTGAAAACTCAATATTAAGCAAAATTGCCCCTTCAGTCATTTTTAGATTTTTTTTTTTTTTTGAGAGAGAGAGAGAGAGAAAGAGCAGGCAGGAGGGGCAGAGGGAGAGGAAGAGAATCTTAAGCAAGCTCCATGCCAGCATGGAGCCTGACACTGGGCTAGATCTCCTCACCCTAAGATCATAACCTATGCCGAAATCAAGAGTTGGATGCTTAACCTACTGAGCCACCTAGGCGCTCCTTCAGGTTCTTAATATTTTTTTCCTGAAGCTGGTCAGTATTGTCTCCAAATTCACGAAGTGAAATAATATGTTGCTTAGCGAGGACTTTAATGTAGGCATTTCCTAGGAAGCCTACTCTGCTAAAATTTTCTACCTGTGAGAATGTCAGATTATTACCCCGTCTTCCTTAACAGTTTCATTATAAGTTGTTAACATTTGTATTAGAACAGTGACAATATAAAGCAACATTTTCTAGAAAAAAAATAATCTATTTCAAAATTCTTATCAGTGGTAAGTAAGCATAGAAGAAGTCTGATACAGTGATTAAAATACATGGGCTTTAGGCACACTGCCTAGGTAAAAATCCTAGGTTATTATATCATCATCAGTATGACTTAGGGATAGCTAATGTATTTAAACCTCAATTACTTTTCCTCTAAAATGGATCTAATAGTAATCTCTCCTGATAATCGCCAAATTATTTTGATGATTAAATGGTTCAGTGTATATAGCACACTTAGCACAGTGTCCAACATCCACTAAATGTCTTTATATACAATTTTTCTCTCTATTAGAATAATTTATGGAAGAGAAACTATCACACATTAAATCAACTAAAATAAAACGCTTTTGCATTTGTCCATTTCAAAAGGAAATACACAGATATTTCATTCACCTTCTAGGTGCCTTTTAGAGTGGGACATCGCATGGTTAGTTTGTGTAAAGGTTCAGTGAATTTTCTCATAATGATTTTTTTATTGAACATATGGAAACCATTAAGCATTAGCAAAAGTCACTATCCACTGAGCTGTATCCAGAGGCTGACAGTTATGTCTATCTCTCATAAAAGTAAACACATGAATAAATGTACTAAGAAATATATTACCTGTCACTTTCATCTCTAAGGGCATTTCAACAAACAATATCTGCATGTTAAATATACCCATTCTAGTCTTCATACGAGAAATTTGTTTTTTCCTCTAGCATGTACTATGACACATCTATGGGGAAAGTGTAATAATCTAATTGATACCATTTCCTTTCATTTTATATTTAAAAGATTGTGCTGTATCAATTTATGTACTTGTATAGCCATAGGCAACCTCTAAAATATTTAAACTTCTTAAATGTCACGTATTTCAGTTAATATTGAGATTATATAGTTGGTTTTGGCAAAAATGATAATCTATCAAAAATAACGCACATATTCTCATCCTCTCTTTTTAATGCCATGCTTATAAATATAATACATGCTAATTATATATTATGTAATTTTTTATTATGATGACAATTATAGTTTCTATTTAATTTTATAATGATATATAATTAGCATGCATTCTATAACCATTGACCTATTTAGATAATAGATATTATAGATATATAAAATCCTTTACAAATAATTAAATAATTTCCTATGAACTAAATAATGTGTTCTATACCAATAAACCACTAATGGAAATGTTTTTATGCTATAAGATAATTAAATCTTTAATTAGAATTTGTTAAAATAAGTGGTGTGCAGCAATTAAGAGCATGGGCATTGACATAGAGTTGGGTTTCTAATTCCTGGTTCCAATACCTACCACCATTGTGACATTTTGTCAATTACTTTGGTTCTCTATGACTCCATTTCTTAATTTTCAAAAAAGGGAATGTTAATATCTTTGCCACAAAATTATCACAAGAATCAATCAAGATAATGGATGTAAGCACTCAGCACACTGTTTGACATTCAGCAAAAACCCCAAAAATAGTGGCCCTATACTATTATTATTATTATTATTAATAATAATAATTTTGTGTGGGTTTTTTTCCCCTGGGTAGAAATAAGACTGGCTCCAACCAACCATAGGTTTTTCAACATTCTTCTATCACCACTGCCCTCCAGCCACAGAGATGATGTTAGCAGTTGGGCACTGCTTTGTTATGTGAACCAGTGTGTTCATTCTTAGTTATAAAGTATTTTATCAAGATTGTTAACTTAACTGTATCTAATGTAAAGACAGTGCAAATTTGAAAGTTTTAGAAACTAGAGAGCTATCATAATAATAAAAGACAGACATAAAGCATGTAAATGATGAGACAATGATTGATGTAGTAGATGTATGTTATGTCCATCATTTGACAATAGAGATGATGTCAAGGACAGACAAAATGCACCAGTATGTGGAGAATGTGCTGTGCTTCTAGTGATGTACAGGACAGGAGAAAAACTGAGAAAATGCCAAGAAATCAAAGATCAAAAGCTCAAAACTTTGAAAATATAGCTAGAAGAGAAACAACAGTACCAGATGCCAATTAGCCCAACATTAACTCAGGAGAAGGCAGAGAGTTGTTCTTCAAGGATTTGGAGAACCATGTGGCTGATGTCACTTAGGTTTTAAGCCACAGATGCCTCATGGGCTCTGGGCCCATTTGAATCTGCACCACCTGGCAGTAAGTGGGGAGGTCCATGTCTGCCAGGGCATCCCTTCCAATACTGTGGAGATTACTAGGAAAGGGGGAGAGACCTGCCTTGACAGATTTTCAACGTGGGCGAAACTGGTCTATTTTGAGAAAAGATGTTCAATAGAACATATGTCAGCAAGGAAGAGAAGATTATGCTAGTTTTAAAGCTCAGAAGGACTGGCTTACACTCTAATTTGGGGGAAATGCTTCCAGGGAATGCAAGCTTAATCTCCTCTTAGTCATTCTTTTGAACAGATGGATTGTACCCCTTTTTACTTGAGTATAGAAAACTTAACCATGTCCATCCCTGGTTTTCTACATCAGTTTCAATTTAGAATTGTTCCACCTTTTCTCCTTCCAGTGCCAACATCTATGTTTCCAAGTGTCCATGGAGCATGTGTGGTCTTCAGAGAATATGTCTGTATACACTGTTCTCTTGTGGATGCACGACCTTGTCTGTACCTTGGGTCTGGATATCTTTACTCTTGGACATCCGCTGATGTGTCCACTTCCCAGTCTAATTGAAGGCCACATGGTCCATGCTCCTTTTCACTGACTGGCTCATGACTGGCTCTCTTTGTCTGCCAACTCCCTCACTCTTTTCAGGGACAGGAAAATTCTGGCTGCTGTCTTGCCGTACTCCAGGGCCTTAAGAGATTTGGTGAGGCTGCCTTTGCTCTTCCTTCCCATGAAATACTGCCACATCAGGGCCTCTCCTCAGAAATGCACTAGCATCTCATTTTCTTGCTTCCTCTCCTACTCTCATTTTCCTGCCTTTCTCACAGAGTTCTTATCTTTACTCTGACGGGGAGAAACTCATTCTTAAAATCTTTTTTCCCCCAAATGTTTCTCTGGCTTTCACTTAAACTGAGGCATTTTTCGTAAACAACCAAAGGCCCAAATTTTAATTAAATGAATTCCTTCTTCCACAGAGCAAATACCCCTTTGGAGCAAAAGTTCTAGTGATCCCGCTAGAGAAGTATCTCAAGGAACAAGGAGTGGAGAGAGATAGAAAAGAGGAATAAGGCATTGTTGGTTCCCCCATGGGATTACCATCTGGTGAGAAGGGGAGACATACATGCCACACACACACACACACACATATGCATGTGTCTGGACACACACACACACACAGGCCAGGTTATGGAAGACTTTGTCATTCCAATGACCTTGAAGTTTACTCTCTAGGTCAGTTACCATGAAAGTAGGGTATATATGCCCCAGGAGGATGTGTGCTAAACAATTGGGTTGTGAGAAAGAAATTGTAATATTTTAATTTATGTTTATCTATTTTATTCTTTAAAAATTACTATTTTGAGTATGTACTTTATTGTATACATACTACATTAGTTTTATCTATGTAACTAAATTCTGTCAATGCAATTTAAAATTACATATGTTGGTGCATGCATATTTATAGGGTACATGCTTAAAATATCTTTACTGATGAGAGGTACATGAATGTTTTGAGATGCTCACTGTAGGTAAAAAGCAATCCTTTCTTTCTCTTACATATTTGAATATGAGTTGTGACCTGCTAAATCTTTATTCAGATCCTGCTAACCCATGTCTAGATTCATGGCATTACTCTTCTACTTATTATAGATATCCTTCTTATAGACAAATGTTCTGGATTCTTGGACCTTGGGTACCCACGAGTTGACAGAATGAGATCTTAGGACATAGAGATCTATTGTTGAGTTTATCTTTGTGACAGTGCAATGGGTTTAACTTGTTTCATGAACACCATGTGCATTTTAGAAAGTGGAAAGACTTGGAATTGGGATATTTTTGAGCTCAAGCTTTGCTAACTACTAGCTGTGTGATTTGAAGCAAGAAATTGACTTTTCTGTGTCTTTGTGTCCTTACCTCTAGAATGGGGGAGTGTGTACCTTCCCAAACTTCTCATAAGACTACTGTGAGGATCTAATGAGATAAGACTGTGAAACAGCTTTGAAAACTTTAACACACACTATTGATATGAATTTGGAAATATCTTAATATTTTGCACATACCAGATTTTCATGTGCTACTCGTTTCTGGTTTCCCATGCCAGAACTTCCTACAGAAAAGCAAAGGAACATTCCTTTCAAGAGAAATAGAAGGGTAGAAGGTAGACTTAACATGCATTATAGCAGCAATAGCCATAGTAACTCTCACTTCTTGAAGGTCTATTATATACTCTGCTGGCACTGCATATGCTGTTTCTGTTTCCATTGTTCATTTTACCTGGAATGAATATCCCTCCTCCTTTCTCCTGGATTACTCTTAGTCACCCTGCTAGGAAGGCTCTGTGGCTCTCAGTTTCAGCTAAGAAATATGAGACTTGGAGAGGATCAATAACTTACGTAAAACACGCACACATACACCCCCCCACACACAATACACATGCACACACAATACACATACACCTGTCCCTGTCACATTTAACTTACTTCCTCCATCCAGGTGTTCTCTATACTGCCTCCTTTTCTGATTATAATATTCTGGGTAAGCCAATCCAGGTGACACAGTTATAGGGAGATTGTAAACCCTATAGGTTCAGAGGCCTTCTATCAATGTCTAAAATTTTGTTTTGATTCTAGTCATCCTGTGACTATGCAATGACCACAAGTGAGTTTGACTTGAAGTAAATATTCCAAATACTGGACAAAGTAGGTATTTAATGATTTAATTTGATTTTTCCATTGGCATTATTCTGTGTAGTGTAACATCTAGATTGAAATTCCAGAATCCTCCAATGGCACCTGTTTGCTTTTCAAATAGTTCAGATGCCTTAGCCTGACCAACAAGAGTCCTGACGCTTAGAGCTCTGTCCGCCCCTCTAACTGGTTTTGTCCCTGATGACCACGCTACTCAGAGGTGCTCTTCATCCCACCCATGCTGAGCTGCTAGAGTTTCTCTAATACCCTACACTGGCATTTCCTTTGTTCTCTGCATAAGATACCATTTCCCACACCCAAATTGCTATGTTTTCCCAATAGATTTTTACCCCATTTTACAGGATCTTTATTAATTAATTTATTTAGAGAGAGAGAGAGGAATAAGAAAAATTCTGGGATAACAGGTACATGTAAATAAAAAATGTCCCAGATGAACGTATGATCCTCCCTAGTCCAACATCATGGCCTTAGGAAGTCTGTGCCAGCCAACCCAGGCAATTAGTAGATCTACCCTCATGACCCTGTTGAGTTTTATACCATTACTATATAATGTTTTATTTCTGTCTGAATTCTTTCCTAGACTATCCCTAAAGGGCAATGGTTATTTATGACTTATTTCTCTTTGTATCTTTCATATCCAATGTAGACCTTGGCACATATCCTAGTGATGAGAATATGTTTGTTGAATGAACAAGTGACCATGTGCTCCACCATATTACTCTGAGTTCTAATTTGATTTGGATATGTGGTTGCCAAACTAAAACTGTAGCCTAACACATACATTTAGAAAATGCCTGCAGAACAAGGAAAATTGAAATAATTATATTTTTATGAAATTGTAGTGATTTAAAATAAATGGTGAGTAGTTTATTCCATATATAAACATAAGCCAGAAACAAAGGATTTCTAGAAATCTGAAGACTCAAGAATAACATCATTGAAGCAAAATGAATAAAAACAGGATCTAGTATAGGTACTCCTTAATTTACTAGATACTGACTGTGTGTATGGCACTATTAAGGGTATTATGGATACTTACAAAGAGAGGTGTCTAATGAGATTTTCTTTGGAAAGATCTAATAGTACCAATAAAATGGAGCATTTCCAGAGATTGGTATTCCTCAAAGCTTGGCATTATTTACACTGTTAACACTGTCGGTGTCGTTTGTTTGAATCAATGGAAGGGGGCTCTAACTGAAAATTATTTTAGTTAGTCCATTATATCTTTGATAATAAGAGCTTCAAGAATCTATCATTAGACATAATTATTCCTCGATTTATAACTCTCAACATTTATACAAATAAATGCTCTGTCTCTATCAGTCTATCTTTCCTATGGAGATTTAGTAAAGCATACCAGTTTTACAAATGCAATTTTAGAGATGGTAATTAATTTGTAAAATATTTTCTGTTAACACTTCAGTGAATATGTTCTGTGGGAATATACTGTCACCACATTGCTGGCTCACGAAGACATGTGATATATGCATTTCCTTTATGTAATGGCATCCCATCAGCATTTTGAAAAGCGATCACATATTCTGTGAGCATTTACATATTCTCTAGTATTCTCCATCATTAAAACAACCCTTCAATTCTATGTCCTCTACTTATTTCCCTTTGACTCTCCTTTACAGATAAACCTCTTGAGAAATATATCTACATTTGCTATCTCCGCTTCATGCTCTTAGCCATGCTTTAACACACTGCATGTTGACTTCTACCAGTGAAGCTTCATGAGAGGTGCTCTCACCAAGGATACTGATGGTCCTTCTCTTGCTAAATTTGGTGGGTCCTTTGCCGTCTTTATCTTACTTCACCTCATTAGAGACGACTTTCAACGCTATCCTGCTTAAAACACTGTATTCCTCACTTATAGGACTTCACACTCTCATCTTCTTTGTGAGTCCCTCACCTGCCCTTTGTTTAATGTTTTTCATCGTTTTGTTCTAGGACATCTTTTTCTCTTACTTGAAATTCTTTTTCTGAGTAATCTCATCTGTGAATGTAATTACCATTCTTACACTGATGACCCTTCAGCTGTTAACTCTAGCCCAGCTACTTTTCCAGAGTACTCTATAACAATAAACAGAAGTCTACCGGATCTATTTGGATTTCTCAAAGATAATTAAGCTTAAAATATTCAAACCTGAGCTCATTGCTTCCCATATAAATCCTGCATCTTCTCTCTGGTTCCCTCGGTTATTTAATATGATCACCATCTACTTAACTGAACAAAGCGGAAGCCTGGATGTCATCTGTTAATCCAATTAGCCACTCAATTTTATTGATTATGGGTTTTTTATATTTTCTCTAGAATGTCTTATTTTCTCCATCCCTAAACCCAATACCTAAAGCCAGATGACCCTATTCTCTTGCTTAGATTTTAAAACATCATTTCATGCCTAGATTCTAGAATTCCACCCTTGCTATTCTCCAGTCTATTTCTACACAAAACCTAAAGTAATTTTTCTAAGACAAAGATATGAATATGCTCATTTTCTGCCTAAAAGCCTTTAGCAATCCTTCTTTGTTCTTCCATGGGTAAAGTAACAAACTTGAGATGTGGTTTATTAGCCCTTTCTTTATGTAACCACAGCTTACTTCCTCAATTGTACTCTCCCCCATCATGCTTCACCAAAACCTCCACCATTCCACTCCTTCCCTTTGCCCTCCCAGATAAACTCAAGTCCTTTTGTTCTCCGAAATGATTCCTTCTTCAGTCCCTTTTGTCGCTTTTTCTGGTGGCCCTAAAAACTAGTGAGGTTTACAAAAGGAAGAATGTCTGCACAAATTCCCAGGGCCAGTGATCCTAACATTTCACATTGTTTTCATGGGAACCAGAACTCATTCACAGTGGCCCCAACCAATACCACTGCCCACCTCTCCCATATCTGCTTTCCCTCCTCAGTTTGTACATATTCTTCAAGGCTTAGTTAAATACTTTTTCTGGCAAGAAATCTTTACCGGCCTTACCATCCCACTACCCGACCCCCACCTCTGATTAGGTGTATTTCTTTGTAGTCTTTGGAAACCTATATTTCCACCATCACAGATATTACCTCAGTATCATACAGTAGCCTACTAGAATGTAAGTCATAAGAGAGTGAGAACTATGTAAGTCACATCACACTTTAATGTCCAGGACCTGGCACCATATCTGACAAATAGCACGTATTTGATTTTTTTTCAAAGAGTTTTAGCAAACTAGAAAGATTAAATAAAAAGTAACTGTGTTCATGTATCCTTATTAGTGTCTGAATTGAGTAATGATAACACCACTTTATATTTCTCTTTTCCCTATTCCAATCATGTTTTTTTTGGGGGTTTTTTTTTTACTTTTTAAATCAAATGTTTCTTGGAACTCAGAATCAGTTGAATAAAAAGATATGCTTTTTGTCTTTTGGAAAACCAACTGTATCTTGGATTCTTGATTAAGATATTATAAACAAGCTTAAAATGGTAGCTTTAGTATACAAATGAAGTACCTTCTAACTTTTCTAAGACAAAGTGGCTTATAGGTAGCAATAATATATTGTTCATCTGTGTACCGACTTCTAACACAGTGTCTGGCTTACAGGCACACATCAGTAAATATTTGTTAAACAGTATTGAAAAGTACGTAGAAAATAAATTATTTTTACCTATAAAGCAAGAAATCACATTTTTCTCTGTTATAGTTCCTTAAGAAGAGAATTAATTTATAGTTTTTAAAATGTTAAGTGTTTATTTTTATGTCCTATTTACATGGCTTTTTTCCATGAAAATTAATGTGCGAAAAATAGCATACATATCTTTCCTTACCAGAACATTTATATTTTGAGAACTGACTCTGGGTTTGTGTTAAAAAAGCAAAAATAAGTCTGAAATTCGTGGTTGAGTTTATTTCAGTGTTTATTTCCACGTATTAAATTTCCATTTTAAATCTTCTTTGAAATATGCTATTTTCAACACCATGAAACTGTATTAGATCTTAGCATGTTAAAGATGGTTAGCAGATTTAGAGCCATAATTATTTTAATGGCTACTTTCAGCATATACATTTCCATAGGCCAAACAATCTCAGGAACACAAAAAAATATAGTCTGTATTTTTGGTCTCAAAATTATAAATTTTAAGTAAAATAACATATTTTTAATTTGTCAGAAAACATAAACTAGTAGATAATTTATGTTGAGACTCAATGTTTAAAGACTTATGATCCTACAGTCAAATTTATGTTTACAGGACTTAAAGCTATTCAACTGCATTTAAAATAATTCATTTAGAAAATCTGACCAAATTAACAAATCCTACCTCTCCTTTTAAAGAGCTATATTTGTTGTTTAGAGCTTTTTTCTTTCTAAAATGCTAATGAACTATTGATTTAATTATTGAGCTCAGAGAATCTTAATTATAGAGCCACAGATAAAGAAGCAAATGGATCCCAAAAGATTCACACAATAGTAATGTATACCAGGGAAATGCTTTTGAATGTGTTCGTGGCTTTGCTTATGGCTCACGTTTGTCTAGTTTCCCTCCCCCAAGAAAATTTTAGTGCCTCTGAGAGTCTCCCAACTGTGAAAGCTATGCCTTATTGTTTAAAGGACCTCCCACACAAACTTAGTCCAGGAAGTGAAATAACTGATGTTTTTTGATATTCTTTCTCTATTACTGAGTCTTCTAAGTAGTCACATGAAATGAGAACTGCCCTATAACTTTTGTGGGACCTGGGGTAAGATTACAAACGGCAACCTGCATACCAGCTATTTAATATTTATAAGGTCTAAGTCAAGTCAACAGACTGTTAAATAAAATGCATTATATCTCTCTTCCTTGACAAATTTACCATCATGATGACCTGGAAGTCTAGATTCAATTTAGAATTCTCAGAATCCTTGAAGTTCTGTGCTGGAATGAGACATCTTGAGAAGAGCTGACTCCAAGCATTTTGCCAGGGACCCACTGCCTTTTCCTATCCACCTCCTGTCCTCCATCCTGAACTGTGAGGAACCTTGCGCACACAGATGTGGCCACCCCAGTCCACGCCCAAATGTTCAAGCTCTGCCCACTAATTCCAGGCAGAGACTTCCCCCTTGGCCATAGCTAGAAGCGGACCTGGAGCCAGTTGGCTAAGGAATTCAGGGATCCTGAGTGCCCAGAACATGGAAATGTAAGTTCTTGATGGGCATTTTGGCTTTGCCTTGCAAACTCCTCCTGTCTAGAGAGTGGTCAGAACTGGGCCCTTTAAAAGCATGGGGCCAGAGGGTAGGGGCCCCTCTTCTCAGGATGAAAACTTTTCCCAAAATAACCAAATTGAGCTTTTGTGTGCTAATGGCCTAAACTGGGTTAGCCCAGAGGCAATAGCACTAAGGTAGCTTATATTTAAGTATCTTCCACATACTTCTTTCCCTATTTCTGTTACTATTTTTAATATACTTTAATTTACGTGTTTAATAAATAGTTAGCATGTACATTCCAGATTGAATGTATGAAGGACATTGAAAATATTTGGTGACCAATGAAACACTCTTAAAATGAGAGTGTCTATTCCAAGCCAGTTACGTGTGCAATGGAGGCAGTGTAGGTAAGAAACCATAGCACTTGGGAAGTATTATTTGAAATAAGAATAAAATACATCCTAAATCAATTTATTTTCATTTCACTTGTATAAAATCTCTCAGTCTACCTTAACCTACTGCAACACTAGAAAGAAACATTAAATATATGTACGTGTGTGTGTGTGTGTGTGTGTGTGTGTGTGTGTGTGTATACATGTGTGTATACATATACATATGTATATTCCCCCTACAGGGGATGTGGCTCATAAGAGACTATGTGTTGAACACAGATAATACTGAGGTTAAAAATAGAACTCGGCCAAATTGATGACAGAATGTTCAAATATATCAGTTCTTCCTACTAGCAAGTAATAAAATAATTCTGTATTAACTTATGCTTGAAGTATTAGATGTATAAAGATTTTTCACGAATGGATGGTAGCTGAAAAATAAATTTTAAAGGGCAAAAAAATGAGGAAGTCAGAAACAATATTTGATTTGGGGGAGATGAATAAGACTCCTATAAAAATGAATTGTATAGTGTTAAACAGATTGTGTATGAAATATTAATGGCATATTGTCCTGAGCTCCCCTTCTGCTGTTTCCATGTAGATGACTGAATTTCGAAGAGAAATATGCCAGGAACAATTATGGGAGTGAGTGTTACTACTTGGAATTGTTTAAAAAGTGTTTCTTCTTTTACCATGTGTTTGTTCTTTTGTAATTTCACTTCAGTCAGAAAATATTATGGACAAATATGTGAGAACAGCTTAATGTGCTTTGGAGACATTAATTAACTAATTTAACAAAAATATATTGATTGTGCGGGAGACGTTCCTCTGGTGAATATGTGGATCATTTTTCTGGTGAGAACTCTCGTAAGGAGACCAGCTCTGATGGCTCCAGCAGGAAACATAGCCCACGTCCGGATGAGTCAGTATAATCCAAAGTAAGAGGCTCAAGGTTGAGCACCTGACCTATCAAGAGTGAGTTAGGCTCAAGAAGACACACCATGAAGGCTTCTGAGAAATTCTTTCTCTCTTGCTTTGGACAAAGTTATATATAGATGTGTTCCTTGGAGCTTCTGCAGCCATTCTAACCCTGAGAGAAGGTAACATGAAATAAGTCTGACACACAAGAGGAGGTCTAAGAGAACTGAGAGGCACGGAACGCGATTGTTGATTGAACTTCACGTGCAGCCCGCCTCTGCACTTTTCAGTGAAGCCAACCAGAACATCCCCTTTGTGTTCTGTTAATTCGAGTTCAGTTTGCTGTACCGGGAAACCGCTAGCATGCACAACTGCCCTCTCTGTGGCAGGCGCGGTGTGATCCTGAGTAAAGCAGCACACACGTAGGAGAGCAGAGCGCAGAGTGCAGGCTCTGCAATTAGACTACTTGGGTTTGAATTCTGGCTCTTCCACTTACGAACTTTGCAAGTATTTAAGTCATTCACCCTCTCTGTATTGATACCTACCTTGCAGATTTGTTGTGACAATTAAAGTACAACAGTGCCTCCATAAAACAAGTGCACAGTAAAGCCTAGCTACTATTTTTATTAGATTGCACTGTGG
Organism: Ailuropoda melanoleuca; assembly: GCF_002007445.2. Taxonomy (NCBI): domain Eukaryota; kingdom Metazoa; phylum Chordata; class Mammalia; order Carnivora; family Ursidae; genus Ailuropoda; species Ailuropoda melanoleuca. The sequence goes on along the minus strand of NC_048238.1, from coordinate 27,311,971 downwards.
CATTTCATTCAAATCTTATAACCATGTTGTAAAGTAGTATCATCCTCGATCGATGGATGACACAGCCAAAGTTTTGGTTGAGTGGCTTTCCCAAGGTCATATAGCTAGGAAATAATGGTGCCCGGTTTCAAGCCAAGCCTCTTCAATTTCCTATTTCCTTCATCTCTCCTCCCTTGAAATGTGAGATTCACATGAGCAAGAGTATTTCACTGAACACTGCTATCTCTGCATCGCATGGAACAGTCTCTGGTCCATAGTATGTGTTGAATAAATATTTTTTGAGCTAATAATTCCCCTCACAGACTCTATATCTGGTAAAGAAGGCAGCCATATAAGAAAATTATTTTAAAATCCTGCAGATTATGTTGTAATAAAGTCGTGTGTTGGTGGTGGGGGAGGGATGGATAAGTCTGCCTCAGAGCCTGTTGGGAAAAGGTGAGGCTGGGTGTTTGCCATAAATGTTTCTCAAAGTCCAAAAGCAGGTGTTTGACTTCCCAGTATCCTCTGTCTTTGACTTTTATTTTCTCTGCATTTTTGCATTTTAACTGCCAGTATTATTGAAGTCTATAACCATGTATTTCAACCCCTAGCACTTTAGTATCTATCGTCTTCTCTTAGGCATTAGAAAAAATTCTGAGACTTGTATTTGTAGTCAAGTAGTTTCCTCATGGCAATTGTATCTCTGGGACCAAGATCTGGTTGCTCACCCTGTGGACACAAAAATGCATTTCATCAACTGAGCCTAATCCACAACCACCAAACTGGTGGACAATGACAATAATGTCAGCGTAGTTATTTATCATGGGACAAATGTGACCTGAAAATAGTATACTGTCATCCACAAGGACTAACCTTTTTCCCGTGACTAAGTTCACTTAGCAAAACAAATTAAAGAACAGAAGTTTGTTTGGCAGCATAGAATTAGAGGAAGACAAGCAGATGGTTGTAAGGAACATTTATCCAAGCTATGCCAGAACCAAAAGAAATTAAATTCATTCACTGTAGGAACCGTCTAGAATAAGAGAATTCATTTTGGGGGGTGTCAGCACTAACCAAGCTCTCGTTTTGCTACCCTGAGTTCAATTCAAACCATTTTTTGCACGGTTACTGTATGTTGAGTTGGGTCCTATTAGGGCTTCCTTCTAGGAACTGACTGATAATCTTCTAGATTAATTTTCTATTTCTCTCTCTCTACCTCATTTCTGATTTGAATGTCTTCTTTTTTTTTTAAAGATTTTATTTATTTATTTGACAGAGATAGAGACAGCCAGTGAGAGAGGGAACACAAGCAGGGGGAGTGGGAGAGGAAGAAGCAGGCTCATAGTGGAAGAGCCTGATGTGGGGCTCGATCCCGTAACAACGGGACCACGCCCTGAGCCGAAGGCAGACGCCCAACCGCTGTGCCACCCAGGCGCCCCTCGAATGTCTTCTTATTTCCTAGTTCCCCCCACCCCAGCAGAAATGGAGGCAAGAGGATGTCTACGTTAATGTCTATGGTGTTTATTATTTGCCTTAGTTTTTTTTTTTCAGTAAGTTTGACCTTTACCTAAGTAAATTACATTTTCAACTGTTTCTTGAAGTGATTTATTCAGTATTCTCAGAGAACTTTAAGACAAGTCAGGTTTAATCAGATGTTAGGAAATAATACAAATCTGTAGACTGGTACTTTTTGAGCTTAAAGGAAGCAGGAAATGGGATGTTAAATGAGGAGAATGAGCCAGCAGAACTGGATTGAAGCTCCCCCAGTCAGTTTCCCACCTGTTTGATCTCTGGCATATGACTTACAATCCTTGAACTTTGACACTCTCTTCCGAGAAAACTACAGGGGTGTGGGAAGAAATAAGGCAATTCCTGGACCTTAATGTGTTCAATAAAGAACATTAATTCTTAACATCATTATATTCCTTAGATTATGTATACGTCCTTGCCTTTTGACAGACATATCGAGGAGTACTAACTAAAAACCATGTTGACTTTCTGAAAGGAAAATGTCTACATGAGTATGGGGAAAAGAAAACAAATTGTGTTTCTGCTGGTAATATAGAATCACAGCACTGCACAGCAAGGTCACTGGTATGCATTGTAACTACTTTTCCTTGCTTATAATGCAACTGTGGGACCTCATTAATAAGATACTTCTTCAGACACTTCCTTCATGTTCAGTAAATTTTAGTTCCCTTCTTTCCTTTGGTTCAGTTCAAGGAGGTCAGGCAACAGCTTCGTTGCCAAACCTGGAAAACATTTTTTTTTTTTAAATCCTCATTATACTTGAGCATTCTGTAGCAGATTCTGTGGATGAAAACCCCCTCCTTTAGAGAATTTAGCTTGAGTCACAACACATTTTCCTTGTCCTTGTACTGCTTTGGCCTTAGAAATCCCTACTTCTTGATCCCATTTGCAGGAATCTCTCCCTGTAAATATTCTTCCTATGCTGGTATTCCTCCAGTTTTGTTTCAGACTCGTTATACCATAGACTCCGTTTTGGTCATTCTTGTCCATTCCATGGTTTCAACCACCATTTTTCATTCCAGCCTGAATCTTCTTCCTTCTAGACTTGTGTGTGTATCCAACTGCTCCCATTCAAATGTTTCACATAGTTTTATTTTACTTTTTAAGATTTTATTTATTTATTTATTTATTTGCAAGGGAGGAGCAGAGGGAGAGAGAATCTCAAGCAGATTCCGCACTGAGCACAGAGCCTGATGCAGGGCTCGATCCCTCAACCCTGAGATTATGACCTGAGCCGCAATTAAAAGTCAGATGTGCAACTGACTAAGCCACCCAAGAGCCCCTCATATACATTTTAAATTGTACATGTTCAAAGCCTGAGTTCATAATCTCCCCTTTACCACCAAGCATGTTTCTCCTTTTGCTTTTGTATTTCAGGCAATGGCCCTACTATCCCCAAGCCAGGCACATTCATTTCTCAGGTCCTGCCATATCTATAATCAACTATGTCTTGAATTCATCCACTCCTTTTATCTGCAATCACCCCTTTACCTGGGTAGGATGTACCTCCTACCTGCATGAATGCAGCAGCCTCTGCACTGTATGTTCTCCCAGCCTCTACTCTTGCCCCTCCAGTTTCTTCTCCACTCTGCAGAGTGGTTTTTATAAATGCAAATATGACCTTGGAACTTTCTTACTTAAAGACTCATTCGTATTTGCCTTTGTGCTTCTAATTTCAATCCCTGGGTTTGCACATAGCAGATGCTCAGTAAATCCATGTTGAATGAATGAATGGATTGTGTAAATATTGGAGGATCTACCATGCTCCTTTTTGGCTCAGGCAGGGCATTTTGCAGTCAGGGAAGGCTACTTTGGTCCTTTAGTAGATATTTGATAGCCATTAAGACACGATGGATGCTTCTATCCTCTGCGTGAGGTAACTAAGCTTTTCTGGCATAAGGGGCTGTCACAGTCATCCAAGGGATATCCCAAGACCAAGGAATTCCACAGTGTTTTTCCTAGGCTAACAGGCTAAAGGGTTCCATCTTGGATTTTTTTTTTTCAGATCATAGTTGAGGGTGCCTGTAATGGGGTTGTAACCCTGAGTGGCATCCTCCTTTACTTCAGGCTGAGAATGAGGACCACAGCCAAGGGTGTTAAGAAAGAGTCCATGATTGTCGGGGAAGGAAACAAAGAAGAACTAGTAGAGATCTTCAGTTTTCCTGTCTTAGAGACTCTCGTCCTTCTTTACACCAAGCTTTCTTTCTCTGCTAGGATTTATTCTTTCTTTTCCTTGTTTAAGGGAGGAGTGAGAGTTAAAAGGAATGGAGGCACCACATTTCTATTTTCACTTAGAAGTTAGAGAACAGAACCAGAGATATGAAAAATATAAAGTGGTTTCTTTTTTTCCAATAATATTCAACTCTTCACATCTCTTTTCTCTCAAATTTACTCCATGGCATCAGCAACTATCTATCAAAATTTGTGCTCTACGTTTCATAGTGCAGAGTGCTTGCTAGGATCAGCTGCCAAGCCAATAACTACATTTCCCAGTGTCTTTTGCTTCTGGTTAGAGCCATGTGACTAGTTCTTACAAGTGGAATCTGAGTGGGAGTTACTTGCTTGCATGCTTTTGCCACCTCCCTGCCTTCATCTGCTGACTTTCCCAGTTTTCTGCTGGGGAAAGATTCCAAAGCCTAGGGAGATGAAGAAGCATCAGATGGAAGGGCCCAGAGTCCCTGAGTCAGTCTGTGGAGGAGACCTGTGCACAGTAATGCCCACTTGGAGTGTGTGCTTTTTTCCTTAGGCCATTAAAATTGTGGGATCTATTTGTTTATAGCAACTAGTATTAACCTCACTAACCCACAGACATACTTCAGTGTGCTCCAAAGAGAAATATATACATTCTTTAGTAGTATAAAGAGGAGGGAAAAAACATATATAAGAGGAAGATATTTGGATTCTCCGTTCAATTTTAAAACAGTGTGTAATGAGTGATACTGTATGTTTTAGAAGAATGTTAAAATCTTGGGCAGCTGAATTACATCAGTTTTCAATTCTATATATTTTTGACTTCAAGGTTTAGTATTCCTGATATATACCAGTTTATTTGTTTCTTTTAATTTCCAAATTTAACTGTGTGAGTTTGCCTTCGAGACAGAAATTAAGTCCCATTGTGCAATGAGATTAAATCAACACTTCACAAAGATCATTTCAGTTCTTTGTAACCTTAAATGAAGTAAGCTAATAAAGCATTAAATTAGCATGTTGTAAAACTTCCTGAAGTTTTAATATGCTTTTAAGTGGCAGCTCTGAGCTTATTATCTCTAAAGCTAAAGTCAAAATCACTGTCTTTCAGTTGATAAAATGGAGATGAGGCATCATTTTATCAAATTAAACAAAATACTCTGCCTCTAAACCAGAAAATACAGATTATCTAATAATTCCCATATAAATGTATTTACCCAGAAATACATTTTTCTCTAATCAGTAGCCCTGGAGTCTTTGGACCATAAATGTTTTTTTTTTTTTTCTCAAATGCTTTAACCGTGACATTTTGCTTCAGACTAGCTCAACTATTTCTACAGAAATTATACGCTTCATTCGCATTCAGCCAAGTGAAAATGTAGAAATGATTATAATGATAACTAGCATTTGTTTTGGGTTCCAAAGTTTGCAGAGGGCTTTTATATTCACATTTTCACTTATTCTCAAGAACTAGTTAAGTAGATAACTGTCATTACCCCTTTGTTACTGGGAGGGGCGTGAGAAGACTGCCTGACCTCTTCAAGGTCATGCAGGTGCTAACTCAAACAGTAGTTTTTTCCTACTCTGCTGCATTTCTCTTATAAAAACCATATTGTGGACAATTTTAGAGAAGGATTTAAGAAAATAAAATCCTCCAGAGGATTAAATTTAAATTGTTTCATTAACTGTAGTGAATTTAATGAAAGGAAAAGTGTTCCCCAACCTGTATAGTATTTTACTATTGTTTGTAGTAGTGTTCTAGACACCAAATGTTGGGAGTATATTTTCCACATAGTGACATATTCTAAATCAGTGCTATCTAGTAGAGGTTCGTATGATGATGGAAATGTTCTATCTCTGTGCTAATGCAATAGCCACTAGCCATTCATGGCTGTTGAAAAAGGGTAGTATAGTCAGAGAGGCTAAGGAATTCAAGTTTTATTTTAATTCATATTAATTAATTGTTTAAATTTCAAGGGTCACATGGACTAGGGGTTACCGTATTGGACAGTGTAGTTATAGAAAATTGAAATTTATTTAAATGTTTGTTTAAATGTTACACCTATCTTTTAAATATTAATTTTAGGGTTAAAATATGCATTGCAAAATGCTTTTAAAATCTTATATTATTTAAGTCAAATACAAGATTTCTATTGCTATTAGTACATTCAATCCAGAGGTAGCCTTCAAGTGTCCTTATACATTTTCTTTGTTGCTTTATTATAGTTTATTTTTTAACCACTTTAAATGCCCATATTTCACTTGGCTTTGACTTACTGAAGAGACTACTAAGTAGGGTAAATAGAACTACACAGAGGTGGAGACCTGAGGCTCTCAATCTGGTTCAACCAAACCAATTCTGATTTCATTTCACTATCCAGGTCCCCTGTTACATTTATTACAGGAAAAAAAAAAAGGAATTTTGCAACCAAAAAGGTGACTGAGAGCAATTGCATTCATTGGACATCTGATCACTAAATAAGTGGGGATTTTCTGCATTTAGAGACTGAATTTCTGTTCATGTGCTCTTTGGGAATACTGATGATGATGATGATAATGATATTGATGCCTCAAAGTTACAGTAATGCTTCTTCTGTGTCAGGCCCTAGGCTAAACACTTTCTATACATTAAGCAATCATCACAACAATCCTATAAGGTAGGTTCTATTAATATACTTATTTAGCAAATAAAGTAACTAAGTTAAATTACCTGCCTGAGGTTGTGTTCCCTTCAGCAGCACATATACTAAAATATCTGCCCAAGGTTATACGGCCAGGACATAGCTTCCACTGTCCCTGCTCCTAACCATGCACTCTACTGCCCATCTAGAGCTTAACCTACAGTTCAAATGCTTTTCCCTTTCGAAAAATTGAAACTATATATTTCTTTTGATATATCCAAAGAGAAAGAGTATTTGCCCATTGCTATTTTGAGAAGATATTCCTGTCAGGTTTACTGTAATTTAGCTACCTTTTCTTTTTAGGTGCACCATTCTCTTCCTTCAGCATTGCGAGTAAAATGGTTTTTGTTTCTCTGTTGTAATCAGTGCAGTTTTATTAACTGAGAGGGATATGCATGTATTGATATTACTACTGGGTGAAAGTCTTCTATTAATTCACTCAAATGTAGGTTATCAAACACTATCAGTGAGGAGGACGGGACAGCAGCACTAATGCTGCTTTCCCTCTTGGGCATTCCTCAGTGATAGGGTCAGAGGGTAATACCGCCCAGGTCGTGGGCACTTGCAATATGCCAGGCACCCTGCATTTAATGTTCCTGGGACTCATTCAAAGTAGTAAGATTGGCAGTATAAAGTAGTTGAGAAAAGTAAAGATCATAGGTTAGGAATTTCCATAAAGTTGCAAAGAGAGTGAATGGAGAGATGCAAACCCAGGTTTCACTGACTCCAATCCCACTTCTTTTTTGCAATATAGTACATTGTTTTTCTATCCGTACCAACCATTCTGTGCATCCCGCATTCTGTGGACTGATCAAAATTCCTTGTCATATTATGAACTTCTTTCCACTGAATCTATGTAATCTATAAATGCAGAGAAAATACACACACATACACATACACACAAGTGCATGTGTGGGTGTGCATGCTTCTATCCTAGTATCAACTAATTAAAGTAAATTTTGAATTCAGTGTACCAACAACCTTCTCATTTCCCTTTCCTCTTAAAAATCCTGTGTGTCTTATACATGATGTTCCGCTTCTAGTAGAATTTAGAAAATAGAGAATGTTAGACAGTCACACCTCATCTATTCAGATGATGTATTTGTATCAAACACTAAGTTAGATGGTATTTCTAACTAATTGTATGGTCAGATCGTGCTCCACAAAGGAGAAATACTTAATATTGGCATTCTGTAGCTTCCCAAATAATTGAATTAGTTTAGAACAAGTCTGTAAGCTTTATAGTTGCTGCAGGCAGTTTTTTGTACTAATCCATGTAGGATTTTATTGAATCTCACTTCCTTTCTCAGTAACTACTTGATAATGTATCAACTAATCATGCAAATTTAGTTTAATGAAACTAGAAAAAAATTAGTTTTTATGAAAACCCAGGAAGTTTTTTTTTTAATTTTTAAAGCATATTATCAAAAATCATGTGTGTGTGCATTCAGTTTAATCACATGCCGTTATTTTTGGAACTTTGAAGTAATAGATCGCTACTACCTCCAAAGAAAGACAGTCAGAAGATCCATAATTGAATGCTACCTTGAACTACTCTACATTGTGTTTGAAGGGTAAAACTACTTGTTCTTGTGTCCGTAGTGGTGACAACTGGATATTACTGTATAATTAACACTTATATGGTTAAAATGTTGACATTGAAACACACACACACATATATGTAAAATTTATAGGTAGGATCTCAAGCATGTGTCCAGTAGACACATAATGTGAGCCATGTATGTTCCTAGCTGCATTAGAAAAAGTAAAAAGAAGCAGAGAAATTATTTTATTTAACCCAGTATATTCAAAATATGATCATTTAAGCATTCTATCTATATAAAATTATTTTTTTAGGATTTTATTTATTTATTTATCTATTTATTTATTTAGAGAGAGACAGTGAGTGTGCACATGAGTTGGGGGAGTTGAGAAGGGAGAGGGAGAGGAGAGAAGGAATCTCAAGCAGACTCCACACTGAGCTCTGAGCCCGACAGGGCTTGATCTCACAAACCTGAAATCATGACCTGAGCCAGAATTAAGAGTCAGACATTTAAGGGACTGAGTCACCCAGGTACCCCCCTCTATAAAAATCATTAATTATATATTTTTATATGAATGAACTCTTTGGAATTTAGTGTGTATTTTGCACCTACAAGCCATTTCAGTTAGCACTAGTGACATTTCAAGTACTCAATAGCCACAAGTGCCAGTGGCTTACCTATTGGACAGCACAGTTTTAAAAAATAATATAAATGTCTGGGTTCTGATCTTCTGGGTTCAAAAAATAGAACATTATCAGTATCTTGGAAGCCGCCTCCCTAATCACCTCCTTTTCTCCCCAGCTAAAAGTAATCACTTCTTTTGAATTTCGATTAAGTTATTCTCATTTCTATTTGTTTGGTTATATATTTTTACTACCTACATTTGTATCTTTAAACAGTAGATTGTTTTGTTTTGCATGGATTTGAATTTTGTATTAATGGAATCTCTTTATAGTCTTCTCTAATTTTTTTCTCTCAACATTGTATTTACATATTTATGTTGATCAATGTGTATCCCATTGTGTGAATATAACACAATTTATGTATTTCACATGTTGATAGGCATTTGAGTTTTTTTGCTTTGATTTTTCTTAAAATCACAAGTCATACTATATGTGTGTTCTTGTACATGTTTTCTGGTATACTTGTAAGACTTTGTCAAGGAGATATATACATATACTTGCTAGTAGAATTGCCAGGTCATAGGGTATAAACACAGAAATAGAAGTGATTGATTTATTGCAATTTGTAGTTCACACACATTTGCTATTTTAAATAAATCACATTTAAGACTGACTGAATTAAAAAATAGTTTATTGGAGCCAATTAAAGTAAGCTCAGTTTGTATTTGTTTAAATACAGCACAAACAAGATGCCTCTTTATGCTTTCCTGGGCCAATTCAGTTGGTGAACTTTATAGAAAGATTTTCCTGTTATATAAAATATATCTATAGCTAGTTGTTACATACAGTTATTAATTAGAATTGTTTTGACTGCATATAAAAAATTCAAACTATCCATGGCTTAAACAAGGTAGAAGTTTGTAATACTCAGGTAAAAGAGGTCAGAGGTGGGCAGCCAAGGGAATGGGACTGTTTTATCCTTCTGCTCTACCATCTTAGCCTATAGCTTCCCTCCTGAAGTTTGCTCATATGCCAAGATGGCTGCCAGAGTTCTAGGCATAAGGGCTATATTACACTGTGGTCCTAAAAATGTATGAGGGAGGGCAAAGGGACACATTTGGTAGCTGAATCAAAGAGTAATTCTGGGGGCCCCTGGGTGGCTCAGTCGTTAAGTGTCTGCCTTCAGCTCAGGGTGTGATCCCAGAGTCCTGGGATCGAGCCCCACATTAGGCTCCTCTGCTGGGAGCCTGCTTCTCCCTCTCCCACTCCCCCTGCTTGTGTTCCCTCTCTCGCTGGCTGTCTCTCTCTCTGTCAAATAAATAAATAAAATCTTAATTAAAAAAAAGAGTAATTCTGCATGTTATACATAACACTTCTATTCACATCTTATTAGCTTTAACTCATGGTATTAATCATCATATCATGTAGGATTTTGAAAGTTAGTGTTAAATTAATGAGTATCTTGGCATTATAACATGGCTATGTCTAGCTGGAGAAGAGGCAAGAAGAGAAGTAATTGAGTTATTTGTTGGTTATTTATAACACAGTGGTAAAGAAAAGCAAGTGTTAATATTCATTATATTGATTTTGCTTTCAGAACTCAATCATACCAAAAAGAAATGCTATTAATCATTCAGGAGAATTAAATCGGTTTTAAATTGATATTGTGTGAGCATTTTCAAAGTAAAAAAAAAAAAAAAAAAGAAAAGAAAAGAAAAAGAATTTTGTCTCCAAACCCCTTACTGTTCCAATACTCCTTCCCTAATATGGGCTTCAGTTTATAAAGACTAGAGGAATTAAGAAATTCAAAGCAACTGACAAATTTTGAAAGTAACTTTATATGTTTTAATAGCTTTATTGAGGTATATTTCATATACCATACAATTCACCCATTTAAAGTCTACAGCTCGGTGTCTTTTAGTATATTCAGAACTGTACAGTCACCACTAACAATCAATTTTAGAATAGTTCATCCCCCCCCGCAAAAAAAACTTATACCCATTTACCCCCAGCCCTTCTCCTCTCACCATCTTTAGGCAAACATACATCTACTTTCCTTCAATATAGATTTTCCTATTCTGGACATGTCATGTAAATGGAATCATATAATGTTTGGTCATTTGTGAGTGGCTTCTTTCACTTAGTAGAGTGTTTTTACAGTTCATCCATATTGTTCTGTATAGCAACACTTTAGTTCCTTTTCATGGCTAAATAGTATTCCTTTATGTGGACATGCCACATTCTGTTTATCCATTCATCAGTTGATGGATATTTGGGTGGTTTCCACTTTTTGGCTATTATACATAACATTGCTATGAACATTTGTGTATAAGCTTTTGTGGGATATATGTTTTTATTTGGTATGCATGATATTATTGGGTTGTTTGACAACTTCATGTTTAACTTTCTAAGGAACTACCTACCAAATTGTTTTCAAAACCAGTTCACCATTTTATATCCCCACCAGCAGTGTATGAGAATTCTAATTTCTCCAAATTCTCACCATCACTTCTTATTTAATGTCTTTTATAAAAAATTATTATAGTCATTTTACTGGGTGTAAAGTGGTAGCTCATTGTAGTTTTAATTTTATTTCCCTGATGATTAATGGTATGGAGTGTCTTTTCATGTTCTTACTGGCTATTTATATATTGTCTTTGGAGAAATGTCTATTCAGAAATTTTGTCCATTTTCAAGTGGATTATTGCATTTTTATTATTAGTTATGAGTTTTTTTTATATGTTCTCAATACAAGTCCTTTATCAGGTATATGATTTGCAAACATTTTCTCCCATTCTGTGGGTTGTCTTTTTACTGTCTCGATGGGGTCCTTTGACACACAAAAGTTTTTAATTTTGAGGAAGTTCGATTTCTCTATTTGTTCCTTTATCTTTTGTGCTTTCGGTGTCACATCTGAGAAGGCTTAAATGGACCCAAGATTGCAAAGATTTATTCCTATATTTTAAGTTTATTTCTGCCATCCATTTTCAGTTAATTTTTGTGTATGCCATGAGGAAGGGGTCCACTTTTATTTTTTTGCATGTGAATATCCTGTTGTCCCAACACCATTTGTTAAAAATATTATTCATTCCCCATTGAATTGTCTCGGGCCTCTTGTCAAAAATTAATTGACCATCTCTTTTTTCTCATTTCTCTTTAGAGTCTCAATTCTATCCCATTGATCTCTATTTGTGTGCCAGTATTTCATGTGTATTTTTACAGTGTATTCATCCATACAGTACATCTTTGTGTATGTACACACACGCACACACACACAGTAGGTGTAATATATGGGTTTGTGTGTGTGTGTTACACATGTATTCTGTAAATGGTGGTAAAGAGTTTGATTTTGATTTTGATTTCTGGGACTAGATTGGAGTTTTTGAAATTACAACTACATCAAATACCAGCTGTCTCACTTTGAGCAAGCTCCTTTAACTATAGGAAAGCTCGCTCACCTCACTTACAAAGGTGGGATGAGAGTAGTGCCAACCTGATAGGGTTGTCATGAGGATTAGATAATTCATGTAAAAGCTCTAAATCTAGTACTTGATTCTGCAGTTGATTACTAAATGTTAGCTGCTGTTATTATTGATTCAGTGTTGTTATTTAAAAAGATAGTTCCTATAAAGTAAAGGCTGTTTCTTAGTTACATTATAAATTTTGCTCATCAAATCGTATTTCTTTTGAGGGGTAGTTAAGCAGGTTTCCATGTAGGGGCTACGAAGTAAAGGGAAGAGAAATAGAGCAGTGAAGTTGCTCATATGTTTTGGGACTTCTAGGGCAATGCTAATACCATATGTTTTGTTTTGTTGTCCATTCATTTTTCAGGCCATGTGTGCCAAATCCTGATTTGAAAAGAAGGTGACCTTTGGAGTAGGCTCTGAAATGTCACAAGATGATGAGTTAAGCATGTAGCTTTGGGTCTCTTCCAACCTTGTTTTAAAGGAAGCTCTTGTTTACATGTTGAAATCTATCAATGCCCTCCCCCTAAAAGATATGTTCCCCTTTAAACAACTCACTCCTGGGGTGCCTGGGTGGCGCAGTCGTTAAGCGTCTGTCTTCAGCTCAGGGCATGATCCTGCTGTTCTAGGATCAAGCCCCACATCAGGCTTCATCGGTAGGAGCCTGCTTCTTCCTCTCCCACTCCCCCTGCTTGTGTTCCCTCTCTCGCTGGCTGTCTCTGTCTGTCAAATAAGTAAATGAAATCTTAAAAAAAAAAAAAACTCACTCCTTATGTAAGTTTTAATTTTATTTTCTTCAACCTCAGTATTTGTCTCTGTTGCTTATATATTTGTTTGGAGGGTACCTCCCCAGGTGCATTTTAAGTGTCCTCAGAACAGGAAAGGGTGTCCGTATGAGTTTTCTAAGGTCGCCACACAAAATAACACAAAACGAGCACCTTAAACAACAGAAATTTATTTCTCACAGTTCTAGGGGCTGGAGGACCAAGGTATTGGCAAGTTTGGTTTCTCCTGAGAAAGGAAAATCCTTTGCTCACAAATGACCATGTTCTTGCTGTGTCCTCTCATGGCCTTTCCTCTGTGCACACACATCCCCAGTATCTCTTCCTCTTCTTATAAGGACCACAGTTATATTGGATTAGGGCCCTACCTTTATGACCTCATTTAACTTTAATTATCTCTTTAAAGGCCTTGTCTCCAAATATAGTCATACTGGGAGTTAGGGTTTCAACATATGAATTTGCAAGGGATGAGGGGCACGTTTCAGTACATAACAGTGTTTGTATTCTAAAGATAGCCCTTAATTAGTTAATTAATTAATTCCAATTTACTGAGAATGTCTTTTATATGGGGGAATAAACCAATGATATAGGAGGGGCTGGTGATTTTCTCTCAAGTGTGAAATTGGTCTGGCCCAGCATGATTTTCAATCAAATTCTCTTTGGGGACAAGTAGGTTGAATCACTAGGAAAGAAGGCTTAAAAGAAAACAAGTTGTAACAGTAACTCTTAATTAAAAGAAAACCGGGCTTTGTTGACATGCCAACAAGACAAATAACTGGCTTTAATAGTAAGATAGCAGAATCAATTTACCATTATCATGACCTACTGGAAAATTTCAATGGCTTATCCATTAGAACTACAAGCCCTTTTTGCCCACATTTGAGGTGGGTCAATAGGAAAAACCAACATTTGCAAAAAAAAAAGAAAAAAAAGCCACTATGTTTCAGAATTAGTACCAGGTACTTCATATCTATAATTTCCCCAAAACTTCACAGCCTAAGATGTAAGTCAAATTGGCACCCTGTGTCAGAAGAACATTCTAAAATAATTTATCTGAATATAGACAAATAGAAAAAGTTGAGATATTCTATATTAGTGTATTTTTTAAAGTAGAATTACAATTTCAGGAATTGGCATTGAAAATATGCATTAAGAAAACCCTGCTATATAGAATTTCACTGAGATGAGACAAATTGCCGCATGTCATGAAAAGAAATTCTAAAATAAAACAGTTATCATATAAACTTTAAAACATGCAAGAAGAATGTGAATAAGATTATAATCATAATTGACCAAATTCAAAGAAATACTTTAAAAATTGGAAAGCACTTAGGTTACAAATATATAATTTTGAATATTTTAGACCATAGCGCTTTGGTATAACATTTTGACATTTTGGAATTACAATTTCAACTCTTTTTTTTTTTATGTTTTGTTAGTCACCATACAGTACTTCATTAGTTTTGATGTAATGCTCCATGATTCATTGTTTGCGTATAACGCCCAGCGCTCCATGCAATACGTGCCCTCCTTAATACCCATCACTGGCCTATCCCAATCCCCCACCCCACTCCCCTCTGAAACCCTCATTTTGTTTCCCAGAGTCCATAATCTCTCATGGTTCTTCTCCCCCTCTGATTTCCCCCCCTTCTTTTTTCCCTTCCTTCTCCTGATGTCCTCCATGCTATTCCTTATGTTCCCATATAAGTGAAACCATATGATAATTGCCTTTCTCTGCTTGACTTATTTCCTTAGCATTATCTCCTCCAGTCCCATCCATGTCGATGCAAATGGTGGATATTCATTCTTTCTGATGGTTGAGTAATATTCCATTGTATATATGGACCACATCTTCTTTTAAAAAATAATGTATTTTGTTTTAAAAGAAATCATCAGCTTGTAAATCCTGAGAAATATCAAGTAGATCTATTGAAAAAGTATAAAATTATGCAAGAAACCAACTTCAAGAAAGTAGATCATATAGCTCAAGACACTCAGTTTTTCGTTGATTGGTTTTAGAAATACACGCATTGTGATACAGTGCAAGGTAATCTAGCGAGCCAAAAAAAGCAGTTAGTGTTTCTTTCTGTCAAAATGAGCAATCTAATATCTGTTAAAGTTGCTTAAATAAAATTATGAATATACTTGTTCATCAAAAGAGGAATCTATATAGTAATTTTTGTACTTATTTTCACTTTATAAAAGAGAAAATGCACTTCACTTTAGATATGCCACAAACCAGAAATAAATCATTTATTATGTCTTTTTGACATTTTATTTTACATCATTAGTTTTTGATGTAGTGTTCAACGATTCATTAGTTGTGTATAACACCCAGTGCTCATCACCATATGTGCCTATGTGCCCTCCTTAATACCCATCACACTGTTACCCCGTCCCTCCACCCCCCCCCCCCCCCCNNCCCCCCGTCTGTAACCCTCAGTTTGTTTCCCGGAGTCCAGAGTCTCTCATGGTTTGTCTCCCTCTCTGATTTCTTCCCATTCAGTTTTCCCTCCCTTCCCCTCTGGCCCTCTGTGCTATTCCTTATGTTCCACATATAAGTGAAGCTATATTATGTCTTCAGAAGCAACGTTAATACAGTTTCACAAATATCTTACCTACATGTAGGCTAATATTTTTCAAGATGGTACATTATAAACTAGATCTTGTAAGAATAAGCAAGCCTCCCTTTGAGTAAAAAGCATTACTCTGAGGTTTCATTCATTCACTCAGACCTAAAGCTACTGTTTGAAGTTATCGCTGGAGAGACTGAAAAAGTTAAATACAACTCGCAAAGTCCCTGGAAGGGCTGTGACAAAGTAAATAAATATGCAGTGTGTGCTGAAGATATCCTCAAACAGTGCTACGTGTGACTGAGAGGTTCAGAGAGGTCCAGGATAATAGATTCATCTCCTTTAGAGTTTGTTTTCTCATTGGTGATATAGGATTTACATCCACCAAATAGGTAACATTCCAAAGTTCTGGGGCTATCCATGTGAAAGTAAATGGTCTAGAAAGTGTGATAGTGTTGTTGTACTTTAAAGAATGAAGAGATCATGATGAGAAGCAATAGCTGAGGAATGCTTTCTAGAAGGAGTAGGATCTGATTTGGCGGGGGGTTGTGAGCAGAGTTTAAAGATAGGGAAAGTAGTGTCATATCAGAATCACTCAAGGTCCTTAAAAATACAAGTTGTAAGGCCCTGCCCCAATTTGCCTTCAGCTAAAAGGAAACAAAATGACTTGAGCTCCCATGCCAAGACTACAGATGGTATACTTAGTGGCCAGACAGTGATGAGAATGGCAAGTCCTTGGGCACGGATAAAGGAGGACAGGTAGGAAGGGATCAGCACAAATTTGCAATGGGACAGGTTGCTAGTCTGAAGAGTTTGGATGTTAGTCAGTGGCAAGAAGGAGCCATTGGATGCCTTTGAAAAGAACGTGTCGGAAAGTGATGCTTTTAGGAAGATTACATCTGTAGTAGACTTCGTTGCAACTTTATTTCATTACGCACCCTGAGAGTGAGCGATGAGGGGAAAGTATCTCTATCTGGGGCAAGATCTGAAGAAGCAAAACTGTAATTCTTGCTAGATTATAAATTCTGTGAAGATAGACTTTCATGTTCATGGGTGCATTCTCAGTACTTAGCAAAAAGAACAGATACTAAATAAATATTTGTTGAATGGGTAGATTTCTGTATAAAATCAAATAACGTATAGTGTTAGGAAAGGAGAAAAGAGCATGGTATGATGTTAGCGCAACTGTCATTTGGTAGTGAGGCTGCAAAAATTGTTAAGATTTTATAAAGCCACCCATCCAAAGAAATACTCAACCATTTTCCAGAAATGCTGAAGGGGGTCTGTTTCTACCTTGTCAACACAATGGGCTGAGTGAGATCAAGAAGATATATGTGACGCAACAGAGGAAGGTTTTCTGAAAGACACTATTCCAGGAAGTTAATCTACCCTGGTTTCAGCCTGTCCTCTTGCAATATGGTATTGGCATCACTTCAGGGCCAGTTCCTACTGAGTCCAATGTCCCACTCACTTCTCATGTTTGCCCCTTTATCATTGTGTGACACCTCTTCGTCACGCTCATCCTAATAGTGACGGAGCATTTTAGTACGGATCTGAAATATTCTGTTTAAGAAATTAGGAGCGCCTGGGTAGCGCAGTCATTAAGCGTCTGCCTTCGGCTCAGGGCGTGATCCCGGCGTTCCAGGATCGAGTCCCACATCGGGCTCCTCCTCTGGGAGCCTGCTTCTTCCTCTCCCACTCCCCCTGCTGTGTTCCCTCTCTCGCTGGCTGTCTCTCTGTCACATAAATAAACAAAATCTTTAAAAAAAAAAAAAGAAATTAGATCCATGCATAATGGGTTTATTAGGAACTCTCATGTTACAAAATTAAAATTAAAATGCTGACATACTCAGTGTTAGGCCTCACCTAGCTGGAAGACAGTAGTATCGGAGAGATGCAGATGGCCAAGATTGTGCTGTGGTAGGCAATTAATAGTGAAATGTGCACTCCTTTTTAATTTTACAGTGTCTGAAATTCATGAGGATGTCCCCTTTCCAGTTTTTGGTACCACATGTGGGCATGCTTCATTAAAGAGGCGAAAGGCACAGAATTAGGAATTGAGTTAATCATTTTGCTACAGTTAACATATTTTAGCAGAATGTAGGTTTTAAGGAGGAGAAAGAAGTAAATGGTGTTTCAATAAAGTGTTCTTGACCCGTCCCCCTGATCTCCCCTCAGCTGTCTCTAAAATCTGAATTTGCCTCTAAACTGCTCTGTTTACATTCTTCTCTGTAAAATGTAATAATAGTGAGAGTGTTTGTTGACCTGAAATATGTCATAAAACATCAATACCATTTTGAGCAGTGCTTTTAAACTCTTACTTACCTCTTCCATCTCCTTTACTTGTATCCCTTTTTGAAGGCGGTGCAATATTTTTCGTCCATTTTGTTATGCTTGGACATTCTTTATTTTTATATCTTTTTTTAGGATTTTATTATCTTTAAGTTATCTCTATACCCAAAGCGGGGCTTGAACTCACAACCCCGAGATCAAGAGTTGCATGCGGGGCGCCTGGGTGGCACAGCGGTTAAGCGTCTGCTTTCAGCTCAGGGCGTGATCCCGGCGTTGGGGGATAGAGCCCCACGTCAGGCTCCTCTGCTATGAGCCTGCTTCTTCCTCTCCCACTCCCCCTGCTTGTGTTCTCTCTCGCTGGCTGTCTCTATCTCTGTCGAATAAATAAATAAAATCTTTAACAAAAGAAAAACAAAAGAGTTGCATGCTCTTCCAAATGAGCCAGACACTCCTACGCTTCTACATCCATTAAAAAAATGGGTCATTCATCCCCCACTTTTACTCATCATTGCTAATTAATGGGGAGTGTTTACCCAAACAATAACCAAGCAAAAGATATGAAGAAGAATTCAGATATATCTGAGGAGAAACTCTTTGTGGAAAGCAGGTGAATGGCATGGGAATTCAAACTGAGGAGACGCCAAAGGAAATACTAAATAGTCTCTAAATGCAAAAATATTCTCATCGTTCACCAAACTTTATAACAATACTTTTATTGACTTACTCTGTTGATGTATTTAACAGGCTCTAAGTTAACATTAATAGTTATTTATCCCTATTACCCTATTACTTATTTTACTGAAGACTTGAGTATTTTTTTTGGCATCCATATTGAAAGAAAAATACTGAAGTGCATTTGGTATTCTTCTGAGTCCAGGGCTGAGGACTCTAGCCACTTGGTCACCACATGGTGCATGTGACAGACAGGCAGGAATGGATCTGCCTCCTCAGCCAGCTTCCCCCAGCCTGGGACAGGTGTTATACTAGAAAAAGTCTACATGAGCTCCTGGACTGAGCTAAATACATGTTTCAGAGTTGCACCGTATTAGATCCAAACTTTGGCTCTGCCACTTATCAGCTGGGTAATCTAGGTCAAGTTTCCTAACCTCTCTGTATCTTTGAAATTCTCATTTGTAAAATGAGGAAAACAATACCTCTCATCTCTTTAGGCTTCTGTGAAAATTAAATAACATCTGTTTTCTAGTGCCTCACATGGTGGCTAGTACGTCAGTCACCACAACTGCCAGTAGCCTTCTTTCCTGAAATAAATGAAGGGACGCATGTCCACCCCCATCAACCCTGAGGATTTGAAGGTGGAAGATGCCTCACAGCTGCTTATTCCACTGTCCTCTCGTCTCAGTCTTACTCATCAACTTTTCCACTCCTCATTCTAGAAAGGACCAAAAACATTTCACAGTTGGCTGTATACTAAAGGTCACTGGTCACCGAGTGAATTATGAGCTTCCTTACTGTATCTGTGTTGCCTTCAGCCTCATTGTATCCCAGCAGCGAACAGGGCACTTTGGTTTGTGAACGTTTTCAGTACAATTTCCTAGGAATGGTTTTCCTGAAAGGTTTTACACTTTCTCCTATTCCAAAGCAAAAATATATGTGATCTCAGGATTCCAAGGTATTTTCTGAATGTCATTTCTGGGCTACAGTCTCTCCCCATGACCTCTACTCCCTCCCATCCTCAACTGTCTATCCTGTTAACCTGCATTATTTTCATCCCAGCTAAGTCAGGATGCTCTTTTGTATTTTTTTTTTATTGTGAATGTAATAGGTCAGGCACCAGACCCAGCAACTTTTCTAGGAACTCAATAAATACTTGCTGAATGAAAGGATACAAAGTAAAAGGCTCTTTTGTATCTACCATTATAGATTTGTTACTTCTTTTGGTGTTGTACCACGTAAAGCAGTAATTGCAACTTGCCTATTTTAGAATTATAGAAAGTCAGAAATGGAAATAAGCATATGAGTAAGGGTGTTAATAACAGGGGCACCTGGGTGGCACAATAGGTTAAGTGTCAGACTCTTGGTTTCCACAGTTCTGATCTCAGGGTCATGAGATGGACCCCCACATAGGGCTCTGCACTCAGTGCAGAGTCCACTTGAGTTTCTCTCTTCCCCTGCCTCTCCCCCATCTCATGTACATGTGCAAGCGCTTTCTCTCTCTCAAATACATAAATCTTAAAAAATAACAACAACAGCAGCAGCAATAACAGCAGTGGCATAGGGGCTTTAATGAGTGTTTGTTGTGTGTCAGGCACTGGTCCAACGGCTTTACATGTCTTTTCTCATTTAACCCTCACAGCAACCATAAATGACAGTTACTCTTATTATTTTTATGCTCCAGGCAAGGAGACTGAGGACCAATAAGTTTAAATAACTTGAGAAAAACATGTGAAATCATATAGTCCAGCTTCTCATTTCAAAGGAGAAGAAACCAAGGGCCAGAGAGTTAAATCTACTAGCCTAAAGCCACACAGCAAAATGGTGTGAGATTGAGAATTTTAATCTAGATCATGCGAATATGAGCCCAAGCCCCTTTCTGTAACATCTCTGTCATACCTACATCATTGATGACTGAATGCCAGGTACATTTTAGTATACTTGGAAATGACACGGGGGGGGGCTCCTGGGGGGTTCAGGCCGTTGAGCATCTGACTCTTGATTTCAGCTCAGGTCATGATCTCAGGGTCCTGGGGTCGATACCCCGCAACAGGCTCAGCGCTCAGTGGGCACTCTGCTTGAGGATTTTCTCTGTCCCTTTCCGTTTGCCCCTGCCCACCCCTTGCATGCTCTCTCTCTCTCTGTCTCAAATAAATAAATAAATCTTTTTTAAAAAGATGACACAGTGACTGTAAGAGGGGTTTGAAGAAGGCAAACAGTGCAAAATATATCCAGACTGTATTATTAAATATTACCTATTGGCATGTTCATTTTGTTCTATTTAAGAGTAAACAAAGTTATTCAGCCACACAGATGGAATTTGAACTTCAGAAAATTAGCATAATACTATTAATAAACCAGTTTAACAGCCCATTTTACAGAATCTCTTTTGTTTCATCTAGCGGATATTTACCGATCCCCAGTATGTGCCACATACACTCTAAAAAATGCTGACGGTTGAACTGGGAACCAAATAGATTCTCATGATGCCTCATGGTCAGGGCTAGCCCACAGACATATGAAAGATCCCTGAGAGGCAGAAGCATAAGCTCTGCATTCGGGAAAATACAGAGAGATTGCGAGGCATCTAGGGAAGACTCCCAGGACAGCAGAGGGTGAGGGTCAGGGCTTCAAGGAACTTCTCATGAGAGATGTTAACTAAGTCCCTCCTTTCTGCCAATCTCTGCTCCAGGTGCCCGAGAGAGAAAGAGGACTGAGAGGCTGCCTCTTGTCCCTAGTGCTTGTGGCATCTGGGGAGGAGAGCTGGATGACATCCAGGAATCCGTGAAAGAAGCACAGTAATAGAAATAGAAACCATGAACCAGGCAGCATGGAGGCAGGCACTGTGACTTTAGGCAGGACGTTAGGGAAGACCTCACTCTGGGGGTGACATCTTAATCTGGATCTTCAAATAGATGAGGAGGGGTGCTCCAGAAGCAGGAGGGAAATGGAGATTCTTTCAGAACAAATGCAAGGACATTTCGATGAGATAGAACATCTTAGAATCTCCAGATCTTTGAGTTATTGCTACTCATTAGGCTAACGGGAATGCACTCTCATTGTCTAAATTTCAGTACTGCAGCTTATTTAGCGGAAGGTCATTTAAAGGATCTCCAATCTAAGGCCTTCGTGAATTAGATCACAGAATACCTGCCATGGCCAGAAGAACCACTGCCTTCTTCTGCCAAAATTACCAACAGCACCAGCTCCTGCTGCTCTGCCCGCTCAGGCTTGGGCGTTGCCGCCTGGTGGTGCTCACCAACTGATGTCCTGCCACAAGTAGGTTTTGCCAGGTTCCACAAACAAAATCTTAATGTTCCGTCAACATCTAATGAGCACTGCAATCATTAGTTAGATAAAAGAACCAGTAGGTAAGGAGCAGAGTGGACAACACACAATCAATTTGGCGAGTGTTGTCAGACGGTTGCTGGGTTCAGGGCAGCTGTGCATCCAAATAGAATATTTATGCCCTGTGCCTTACGTACCCGTTTCTCTAATCCCAGCACGATAGCGTAAGCTGCTATAATAAAGTGTGTGGAGGTGAAGATGTCTTGAAATCCAGTAGTGAATTAAAGGCAAGTATTTAAAATGTAAATAAATCTAGTGATTACTTTAGATCTAGAGTAGTGGTTCTCAAAGTAAAGTCCCTGAACCAGCGACATCAGCCTCACCTGGGTTCTTAATAGACCTACGTGGAACCCTCCCTTCCCAGATTACTTGAATTGGAACCTCTGGGGGTGGGGCCCAGCAGTCACATTTTCACCAGCCCTCCAGGTGATTTTGACGCACGCTGAGGTTTGAGAGCTGCTGAACCGGACCACCGCTACTCACGGGCGGCATGATCAGTTTCACCTGAAAGCTTGCTCCACGTGCAAATTTGGGGAACTTTTAACTATTCCAGGCCCAGGTCACGCACCAGAGCAATTAAATCAGCATCTGTGGACGTGGGACCCACACACCTTAGCTACTTTACTTCAGAGGTAAACACTGGTCTAGAAGTACAGGCATTCAGGTGTTTGAAGCTACCTAGAGAGTTTAGTCAAGCCACAGGAACATGAAGTACCACCAGCTCCGCAAAAGGAAACCATAAGTCCGATATTCCAGCCTCTGGGCATTGATTTCAGCCTCAGTCTTCTTATTTGAGCTATCCTGAGTATACACAGTTGGTATTATTGGGTCTTATTCCTAATTGATCATGTTGAGATGGGTCTTTCCATGAAATGGATCGAAACTTTTCGTCCTGGCCTCCAGCGTGCTTTACTATCTGGCCCCAGTAAAATTTTGCCAAACATTTTGTTAATACCTCCCCCACCTTGCCTCCCAACCCCCACTTGTGCTGCTTATTTTCTACACACTTGAAGTGGGCATTATCACCCCATGAACCTTTTCTTCAGGTAGTTCTTTCCCCTGAAGCGATCTCCCTGCCCCCTTTTCATTTAGGGAGAGGCTCCTCCTTCCTTAAGGCTGAGGTTCTCAGCCTTCAGTACACAACATATTCATGCGGGAAGCTTGGACAAACACTGATGCCTGAATCCTGTCTCTGAAAGTTCTGTTGTTCTGGGGCGAAGCCAAGGTGTGGGCACTTTTTTAGATTCCTTCAGGGTGATTTTAATAGGCAGCCAGTGTGAGAACCACTACTGTAAGGGAAAGCTCAAACACAAATACCTCCTTCCAGAAATGTTTTAATTCCCTCTAGCCATTACACATTACCCCATCTCTGAATCTTTGTAGTAAATAGCAGCATCTAAATTAGCAAGTGTGTACTTTTTTTTTTTAGTTTGCTAATTGTTTCAGTGTGTTTCTTTGTAATCACAACCTAAATTCCTTAAGAGCTAAGGCCTTGTCACATTCCTTTGCCTAGGTAATGACTAGCACGGTTGTTTACTACTAAGGGTTACTAATGGTTTGACTATTAAATATGAATTGATGCCTGCTATCAAAATACCATAGAAGTTGATGAGATCATCCAGGACTCTACATGTATTACAATAATAATCATAATAACCGCTGTTGAATACTATGTGTCAGATTTTAATATCTGGGCTTTTAGTATCACATGGGTCCTGGGAGGCAGCTGGGGATCCTCCTTGATTAGCAGATGAGGAAATTTTGTTGACTAGAGCTTACGCAACTTGCCTAAGGTCATATGTGGCACCTAAAGGGGCATAGTTCTGGGATTAAAATGAATCCAGTATAGTTGTAACGGAAGGTCCATATTTGCCTTATATCCTTGATTTGGAGGAGACCCAATGGGTCAATTTTCAGTGCTTGAATTCTTGGATATGTATAGTTTATTTTAAAAATACTACCCCATGTGAAAATCTATTATGTATATCCTACACCTAAAGTATTATGTAAGTTAATCTGTATTTTTAAAAGGAAAAGAATCCTGTGTAGAGTACAATTAAAAATAAGATGGCACTTCATATTTGCTGAAATTATGTAATGAAGTATCCAATGACCAGTGTTGAAGAGGGCTAGAAAGCTTCCAAATACAAATGAAAGTTCATTCTTTAACTGCTCTTTTTGTAACAATTAAAATCTTCTCTCAAATATCAGGACTTTTCATTAGGAAGCACTTTAAAAAGTAGCAAGACTGTTATGCACTATGATTTCCATATAGATTAAATTGAACTTGTAAATGATTTTATAAAATACATTATAGAAACCAAGAGCTACTCAACTTAGATATCTGTCAGAATAATTTGTGTATGTTTGAACAAATACCTCTTGAAAAATATATTTATTCTTTTCTCTTTCAATTTTATGTGATTTCTTGTCTGTCTCTTCAGAAACAAAAATGTCCTCAGTCTGATTTGTTTCCCATTAAACCTTCTTAAGACCATGTAAATATGGTAACTTCAGTCCTCTTATTCCTGTTTATCTTACCGCAGTGCTAATCTAGACATGATCAATGTCTGATCTTTTCTGCATTTTGTAGGCATCAGGATCCAGAATAATTGCATAAACTTGAGACAGCAATGGCAAGAGTGATGTTTTCTGTACCTAGCAATCATTCATTTAATGAATATTCATTGGCCACCAACTATGAGCAAAATACTACCTAGGCAATGTGGGATATAAAAAAAATGTATGAATATAGCTCATGCCTTGAAGAGCTTACACCTGTTAGGAGAAGGCACATGCATAAATAAATAGAATGTAGGATAGAAAACACAGGTCCTGGAATGTACAGTTTAAGTGCAATTTAAGTTTATAAAAAGACTAATTTTCTGCTAGACAAATCAAGGAAGACTTCATGACAAAGCAGGCATTTGAGTACACACCTAAGGTACCAATAGGATCCAGCCAGTGTTGGGGGAGGAGTGAACGGCTGTCCACATTAAAAAAAGATTTCTGGGCAATTTGAAGAGCAGTAGAAAAACCAATCAGTGGAAATAGACCCAATTTATAATGCCTGCTTGTAGTATTTTATAAATATGGTGACAGCTGCAGCTTGCTCAGAAAAATATCAGTTGATGCTAGTTTTTCCTGTGTAATTATTTATTGTGCCCTCTTTCACTCTCAAAAGTGCCCTAGGCTGGATGTTAAGTTTAATGATCAGTCTATTTCTAAGGGAACTGCCCTGTGTCTGGTTCCTGTGAAAGGGTGAGTTCAGGTCCCACATAACTCTGCCCACTTTTTAGGCTGATGAGACCCAGGGCTTGGCATCAAAAGATAAGTTGCCTAATCAGATCTCTATCACTTTGTAGAAATAGGAAAGCCAGGAATCTCACAACAGGTACAGAAGCTACATAGCATCAATTACATGACAGCGTTAGAGCCATGAAAGTTATGTATAAGTCAATTATGGGGGAAAGGGAACTGAATAAGCTGGAGCAGCCAGATAGTTGCAGAACTGAATGAGGCAGACACCCAGAGGGTAGCTGAGGAACGATAATTGAAAAGAACTGCAGTGAAAGTGGCTGAGACTATTACTGGCAGGATTCCTACTGATGCCTTGAATCCAGGACCAGCTTCCTGTCCCGTCTGTGTGATACCCAGCCTTTAGACAGCTGCTCTTATTAAATTTCCCTTGCTGTTTCATGTGAAACCTTAAGATAATCCCTTCTATCTTTCTGTCCATCCGAGCTAACACCAGTTAGCTCTGGGGTCCATGTTCCTGGTGAAAGAGAAGGGAAAGAGGCTGAGGGCAGAGGGTCCAATGGCAGGATATTGCAGTATTTCCGGGAAGAGGCAATGGTATTTTGGTTTGAAGAATAGGAATGGAAAGGAGAGAAAATGATAGAAGTGGAATGTAGGAGACTTGGCAACTGATTCAATTTGAGGGATAAAATGAAAGGAGCCACAGATGATTTGGAATTGTAAATTTTCTTTTTTCTTTTTTTTTTTTTTGTAAATTTTCATCACCTAATCAAACACCCATGCCACGCAGAAAGAAAATGGTTCTGAAGCAATAATGATAATAAAAGAAACTTCTCTAAATAATTCCAAGAGAGGGAGTTTAATCGTGGCAGTGAGTTACATAGGTGATGAAGACCTTAGACGCCAAAAAGGTGGTAAAACAACCTAGAAATTAGCAACAGAAGGAGGCCCATCCTATGTCCATGGCTGAGGATTTGAGCACCAGGTGATGTTCCTAGATTTTGCAAGTGGGGGTCATGTGGTGGGAATTAGAATCAGGTGGGCCCTGCCTGGCAGGAGCTATGCAAAAAGGAGGAAGGTGTCTCCTGCAGGAAGTTAGGAAGCTGGAGCACCAGAGGAGATTCAGCCACTGCCAGAAAGTACTCTCCAGAGCGGGAGGAGGGAGGAAAAATTCTGTATCCTCCCTTTTTCCCACCATTTAATTCCCTCAGTAGCGCCTCACATTTGCCAAATGCATCCAGAAGTTAATTGGCAAATTAGTCTGGGAAATGTAGTTTGTGGGAGGACATGAAATGGATCTTAAGGGAGGTAGGTAATGACTGGTACATCTGAGCTGCGTGAGGCAAGGGTGAAAAGTAGGAATAACAGAGTTTTTCCTAGAACACTTCATGCACAAAAATGCAAAAGGGGAAAAAAAAAAGTGTTCACTTAGCGAGCCATTCTGGCTGGCCATGTAGGCGTCTGTTCTATGAATAAGATTTTTAGACCAAACAGATGACTTCAAATGTCACTGTTAGGTAGTCACAATAAGCTTGCCAGGCGGGAGTTAATATTGACTTGATCTGTCACAGTCATCAACTATTTGTTGTAAAGCAATGATCTTCCATGTAAATGTCTGTAAAAACTGCAGCAGCATCAGGACTAATTGTGTAGAATAATGTAATAGATTTCCCCACTAACATTCAGAAATGCTTGTCAAGCAAAGAGCACCCGTGTAAGAGGGGTTGTTCTCTTCTTCCTCTATTTCTTGGACTAACAATCTAGTTAACTTTCCTGTCTTGCCAGCATGTGAAAAACCAAATTGTGTTTATGTAGTTGTTCGTAGAACTATCATTCATTGAGTATCTCCTGTAGGAGCAAAGTATAGCGACTATAACTGTGAATAAGAGAGTCCTTGTAATCCTGAGAGCTCTTGGGGAGATATACAAATAAGCAATTATTGTAATACATTGGGATAATATGATGGCGGTAACCACTGAATGAACACCTGGAAGAAGCACCCAAGTCTGACTTGGAGGAATTAGAGATTGTTTTCAAAGGTATCGCGTCTGAGTGAGAGTTAGCTGCAGGACAAGATGCATTTCTGGGAGGAAGGTATTTCAAGCCAAGATGGTGGGTGTGCAGTGACCCAGAGAGCCTAAATTGTTGGGATGATTGCAAGTATTTCAGGTGTAGAGGAGACTAAAGAGATCAAAGTAAGCATAGGCCAAATGACAAAGATTTAAAACAGCAGTACGCTAGTCAGTGTAGAACTGGGTCCTGGGTGTGAGGGTCTGATTTGTAGGTTTTGCCAAATTTTGTGGCACAAATACTCCAACATGACCAAGTTCAAGCTGCCAATGTGCTGACCTTGACTGTAGAGTTGGCAAGAGATGGGCAGTAGCATAGCTTTAAATGGTTATTTCCACCATAGATACAGTGGATAAAATATTTAAATGTATGTGCTTCATTTTACCAAATACTTGAAATATTCATGCATTCATCTATCCATCCATTCATTTATTGAAAAGTATTTTGAGCCCCTTTCTCCTCACTGGGCTACAGCAAACATTATTATGCCCATTTCACAGGGGACAGCTGGTTTATGAAGATTAAATCACTTGGTTAAGATCACATGATTAGTATGTGGAGGAACGAGGAAATCAGCCCCCAATCCTAAATCCAGCAGGTCATTTCTACTGTATCATGCTACTCACACAGTGGAGCTGGATTTTTATCAGAGTATCTGTATTTTTATCTCAATGCAGTTGGATAAGTAAAATAAATTTCTGTGACCTTTCAAATAAATTTAGGTCTTTTTTCTTGGAAGCTTATCTGGTGTGAACTTTAAAATACTGAAATTAATAATGATTATAATACCCTGAATCTCTGTAGCAACTTCTTTCCAAGAACTCCTAGGAGCCTCTAAATGTATTAAACTAAGTTCTTCAGGCTAATTAGTTATCCTCCGAGAGTAAAGTAGATGTTTAAAATTACATTAATTATATTAACACTTTGAGGCCCATAGGCTCATGTCTGGCTTTCTCCCAAAGAAAAATATTCCTTGCAATTTTCTCTCGAGAATAATAAACTCCTTTTCACTGACTATGTAATCAACAAAAATAATTCAATCATTAAATAACTTTAAAACATTTATAATCTACGTATTTAAACATATGTATGGATTCCAGTGATTTAAAAATGTGTATTGCTTTTTCTTTTTTACCCTATGTCTCATTAAAGAAAATTACAATGAAGTTGTATGCTTTGAAAAAACAACAACAACAACAAACCACAGACTATAATGGAAATACTTAAAAAGCCGTAAATCTGGAAAACTACTTGTTTGCCAGGAGACCCCCAACAATAGTAGCTGAAACTTTTGGTTAATTTGCCTTCCTCTTACCCGTAAGACTCTTTTGACCCCTTCTGCTTTTCCAGCCGTGTGCAATCTTGTTGATAACTCTTCCTTCCACTCATTATTGTCCCCTTCCACTGTTTCTATCTGTATTTAGGAATTCATCCCTTTGATTATTGGGTTGGTTAGCTTCCCGTCTCCACCTTTCTAGTCTGACTACACTCTTTGATTAACCTTCCTAAGATATAGATATAGATTAGGTTCATTATATCAATTACCAACCTCAAAAATATCAGTGATTTTCCAATCCTCATAGACTCAAGTTCACCCACATAGTCCAATTTTCACTGTCTGGCTTCAAGCAAACTTTCCCGCTTTGCCACTTTGAGTCCCTTAGGAGACCATTCAGTTTTTCATCATTCTGCATCATGCTGTAAGTCCTCCTGCCTCTTCCCTCACACAATCTATGTTACCTGGGCTTTGTTTCTTTTAATCCTCCCAGTTGAGCTCAAAGCCTCATTCCTCTACGAAATCTTGGGCTTTTTCCTCCCCCCACTTCTGACCTCCTGTAGCCCTTACTTTTTACACATCACTTTGGGGACTTAATTAAATCTACAGGTTAAAAAAATTTACACTTGCATTTCTTGTTCACACCAAAAAGCCTTTTCATCTTGTTGTACAACTACGTTGTAAGGTCCTTTAGGTCAGAGAGGACAAGAGAGGAGAAGAGCAGAGTTTAAATCTGCTCATAATGGGTAAGTTCAAGCAAGTTATTTGACCCTCAGAAGCCTCCATTGCCTCATCTGTAAAAGAGGGATACTACTACTTACCTTACAGAATTGTTGGAACTAAATAAGGGTGCGTATGAAAAAAGGATCATGTTTGGCACATAGTAGATACTCAGGAAATGGTAGTCATTATTCTTTTTCTTTAAAGGTCCACAGATATATATTCATATTACTCTTTATATCCTTTGTAAAAATGCCTCCTGTTTCAATTCCTGCCACCCACTCTTCTTTCTAATCACCCCTAAGGGGAAGGGAATACCTTTGAAGAGAGAACATCTATGCTCACTTCTCAGAGGTGCAAGCTGCCCTGCTTATTCAAGGTGTGTCTTTGCTCACAGTTACATCCGTGTCTGCCATGACCTTATGCTCTCAAATGGGCAGGAGCAAATGTCCTAAGCAGTAGTCACAGCCTAGCTCTAGTTGTCATATGCAGTGACAATTTTGCATTTGTTCTTGGTGAGTGCTGTCTTACGTCTGTGTCGATATCTCCGCATTATATGAGAAAACATGTAAAAGAAAAATTCTTCGGTAGTCTTAATATTTTCGTTAACAGAGACTCCATATTTATCACTCAAGCATATTAAAGACTTTTAGACAAATATTGCAGGGTTAGTTGTTGTTTTTAAAATGTGAGGTTCACCCTGTTAAAACTTCCAGAACAAACTTCTTGCCATCTCTCATGGGTGACTAGTCAGTCACTGGGAAATGGATTATTATCTTAGAAAACTATTTCTCCCCACCTCTTGTGCTCTCGTGTTTTCTTCCTGGAATTTTCACCATTAGTCAATCTTTGAATTTAAAGGTCACCAGCTTTTGTTGGCACCCTTGGCTAAAATTTATGTATGCCTCAGTCACAAATGGATACTGAAAACAAACTTTTTAAGTACTTCGCTACTTAGGATAACAGCTGTACTCCCTACGTTAGTTTCCTAGGGCTGCTGTAACAAATTACCACAGACTTTATCCCTTAACAGAAATTTATTCTCTCGTAATTCTGGAGGCTAGCAGTCCAAGACCAAGGTCAACAGGCCCTCTGAAGTCTTTAGGGAAGTATCTTCTCTTGCCTCCTCTGTATTCTAGTGGCCCCAGGCATTCCTTGGCTTGTGGCAGCGTAACTCCAATATCTGCCTTCCTCTTTCACGCGGGCATCTTCCTTGTATGTCTCCCTGTGTCTTATAAGGACACCAGTCAATGCATGTAGAGGTCACCCTAAACCCAGGATGATTTCACCTCTAAAACCTTAACTAAGTATATCTGTGAAGACCCTATTTCCAAATAACGTAATATTCTGAGGTTCTAGGTAGATGTGAACTCTGGAAAAAAAAAAATTCTTCAACCCACTACACTCTCCTTGACAATTCTGAAGAATGTAGTAATAAAGACATCTGATAAATTAATGTAGAGAGAATTCCCATTTATACATTACTAAAAAGTTTTACCACATGCTCTTAAACAGAAGGCCTTATAAAACAAAGATCTGCTTGATTAAAACTACATCTCTGACATTTGTTTTTGTGTTGATTATTATTCTTAGACTTAGAAGGACTATTTTATGTAAAATAGATTACATAACTGAAGCTACATATCTCTTCATTTCCCAGGTGTTTATTTTATTATTTTTTTTTAAATCTTCATGCTACTTAATACATATTTGAGGGGAAATCATTTAGACTAAAATTCATCTTGGTTGTAGCATCCCGATGGCTTCAGGAAATAACCATAGGAACAAAATCCTCTGAGAAAAAGTTCCCCCCACACAAAATATTGTGGAGTAGATTCCAGATAGATATATTGGTTAGGAGATGACCGGGAGGGAGAGATGCTATTATACAGATATGGTAGAATGGTATCAAGCTGACTTTAAGATCTTTCAGAACTTGCCTTATTATCTCCGGAAAAATTATCCAGGACTCATATTTATGTTAAAACCAAACCACCTCTGCATCCTCCCCAAAAGCCAAGGTTTATTAGAAGATTTAAGTAATCAAAATCTTGAGAATGTTTGCGAGTGTGGCACATCCACCACTTCATTAAAACAGAGAATACCATGCTTGTTAGAAAATCACCTGGAGCACCATGCATATGAGCATTGAAGACCATTTAATGATGATATCCCATATTACCAAGTAAAATGGAGAAATGCACAAAATATGACAATAATTTTTGACATAAAATATTGTTCTACAAAAATGCCATTTTTGCTTCAGAACAATGATGTTTGATACTATAAAAAATAAAGAGGGAAAATATTCCTGATTTCTCACCTTTATCCAGTTCTTTCATCAATACTACTCATCTCCATGATTAATCAGTGAGCAGTCCCCACTAGTTAGAGAATGTCTCCTTGAATAAGTGGTATCGATGTTTCTTCACATTTCCGGACAAAAAGAGCAGTGCTAAATCCTAGCCTGCGTAATTCTCAATCCTCATTATCCTAATAACACATCCATCCCAAGAAAGAATTCATCAAGACCAGAGGGGGAATACATAAAATTTTTTGTATAGTACAGTATTTAAAATGAAACTGCTTTTGGCCTGTGTGGTCTCAGTGGGTGTAAGGCGAAATTGAGGATGCTAGCTCATCTCACACCGAGTTTAATAAAGGGTGTCCTATAAAAAGCTAATTTCTTGCTGCTAAATTGCTTTTTAAGTAATGCTTGCTGTTGCAAGAGACCCTTTCATAGCACTGACTCTGGGAGCCATGTTTGAAAGGCTAGATGTGCTTTGTGAGATAAGGTAGGATCCAGGTGGAATTCTTCTCCTTATGGGATGACAATGTATATAACTAATATTGTCCTTTGAGACTAGTTTGCATGCAGTTGCTGGTATGGCACTGTTCAGCAGGCTGCTGCAGATAAGAATGAGTGATGATGCCCTAGATTTTAATGGAACTTTTCGAGTGCATGCAGCAGTGGGGTGCAGTCTTCAGCAAAGAAAAACGAGCTGACTTGCAGGCATGAGAGGTCATCAAGAAAGATAAAGAAATAGGACATCCACTCTAGGCTAGGCAAGGCTTTTTAGAGGATATTATGGAAATGAGCAAGAACCAATTTAATTTTTATAATGCCACTCCATTTAACTTTTTTTTTCATTTAACTTTAAAATACAAGGTCAAGGTACGGTATTTTTCATAATGATTAAGGATTTGGAACACTCTTTCTGTTGAACCCTACTGTATTTGTTTGGCAGGAAAGGAATGTGACAAGGAATAAAACTGCGACCAGAAAACAGAAATATGGTTTGTCAACTGTGAACGCTGGTTTAAAATGAAAAGAAAAAAAAAAAAATTCTGATGGACACACATTCATCCTTAAGCCGATGGAGGGATTTCTTTTCCTAAGGTTCTATTCTTTAAAGTTAGTTTGATTCCGGGATTGTAACATAGCTCTTTTTAAGAAAAAAAAAATGCATGATTGAGATCAATTGAGAATCACATATCCATGGATCAAACAGTAGAGTCCTTCTTCTGGCTGGAAGTTCATTTTCACCCATCGTCTGGTAAACTCATCATTATTAAATGTACTGAGAGATATACAGATATTATAAAATGATGATAGTTTGCATCTTGCTGGTTTTGTCACAGTTTCATGCCACTAATCCTCAACATGGAATATCCCTGATATGTATGGTTAATATACTTTAGGAATAAAAATAAAAGCACTTTAAACATAGATATTTCTTTGTAGTATTTCTAGATGTGAAGGAGGGGTAACTGTGGTAAAGTGCAAAGGATTTTGAAACTCTATTTTGAAAGATTTAGTGTGGGCATAAGAATTTTATTTACTATGTTAAAGAGAAAAAAAAACACCTGAGAAAATGAAGATGATGAGAAAGAACTGAGTTGACCTAAGTACAGGAATATAAACATGTAAGATGTAAGCAAATGTGAGGTCAACTGATTTCATTTTTTTCCCTCACAAACGGGTTTAGATCAATTAAAAATTGTTGAGGTAAACAAGACAGGCAGTCTCATTCTGTTCCTTCCAGTCTAAGATTTGCCATTCATTCAGCAATTACTTACCCACTTATTAAAAGAAAAGCACTGGGATAAATCTTGATTAGAAACTAGGAAGATCTTTCAGAAGCCGTGTCTAGAATAGTCAAGGTACAGTTTTGCTTTGAAGAGCCCCTGTTTTCCAACACTGTCCATTATAACATTAAAGTACTTGGCCAAAATCCTGATTCTGTGGGTATATCTGCCTGGAGTGCAGAAATTGTTGAACTATTCTTGANAAACTTTGATTCAGCAATTTTACTTAGTCATATGACAAACAGTAGCTTGAGAGATGGCAGAGACATTAGGTGTCCTATAGTTCAACCACTTCACCAAATAGACAGCAACATTGAGCTCCATGTCTTCAATTCAGCTATCTGGTTGAAGATACATAATAGCAGAGCTAAATCAAGTACCTCTTGGGATTAGAGATTTTGTTTATGCATTACTTTGTTTTGGATTTAAGAACAGTGTTGTACACAACTGGTGAATCCTGGAACACTACATCCAAAAACTAATGATGTACTCTATGTTGGCTAATTGCATTTAAATTAAAAAAAACAGTGCCCGTTTGCTAAGTGAAATTGAAATTTTGTTTTCCCTGGGGGGGGGGCAACTACAAAAATAGACTTAACTTCCAAGCTATGGGTCACAACAAGCTAAATAAATTATTTCTGTAAAAATAGTCTAACACATTGGATAGAGCCAGAAAGGTTGGATGCAGCGGAGGACGAACATTGCCTCAGGGGCTTATTGTACATATGGAGAAGGCTGACTGAATGAACCAATTTCAAGAGAGCAAACCTTAATAGTAAGAACAATACTAAGAGTAAAGCTGTCACTTATTAATTGCTCATTATGGGCATAGTGACTAGGTGCTTTCTATCTGCTTTCTCATTCCATCCTCACTTTAAATCACCTATAGGACAGATCACCTCTTCAGTGAGAGGTCAAAGAATGGAAGGCAAATGCATGGGCAAACTAAATTTAGATGTATTCTATCCACCATGTGGACTCAGGGTAGCTATGGGACTAGGGCTCAGTTCATCAGGGAAGACAGAACTATCAACCCCATTCTAAAAACAAAAAACAAAAACACCAAGGCCGCAGACTTACCTGTGCTGCTTATAGACTGGAATGTGAGAGAAAAGGACGCACGCTTTAATCATGGATTTAACAAACTAAACCTTTTTTTTTTTTAATTTTGAGACTGGGAAATTTAACTAACTTGAGAGTGTTTTTTACTACTACTTAGAAAGATATTATGTTGTTACCGCTATAACCTTGATGAGGGAAAATCTGTGGGTGATCATTCTTTGGGGGAAGATTCAAATCCCTCGTTGCCATAGTTTGTTGAGTTTTCACCAAGAAATGTAGATGGGGTTGTTTTTCCAGACCCTTCTAAGGATAATTTATTCTGCTGAGCAGAGACATACCTTTTAGCGCATAAATTGTTCCCTTTGCACCCTTTGTGATAAACATCACCGTGGAGAACAAACACGAAGTAATGACATTGAATTAAAAGACATCAGAGAGATAACAGTGATCCGCATTTATTAAAGCGAATAGCCAGTGTAAACAGATGTGCTTTGCATTCTGCTCTGGAGATTCACAGGCAGGGTTAGGCTTTGAAACATCATGGTGGGCAGGAAGTTCAAGTGGAAATCACCAGTTAAGTTCTTGGGGCACCGAAAAAGAACAGCTTGCAGAAATCTCTTTCCTTATACATGTCAAATTTTTGCCATATTCTATCACAGGGTTTAGTTTCCAGGGAATGAGATCAAAAAATCATGATCTCAATTCCTAATTGACCCTCAGAATTTTTCAGAATAGCAGGTACATGAAATGGGAATTAACCACATAATATTTCTCAAGCCAGTGTTTTAGATTCATATAATATCAGTGAAACCATGTCAGACTAGTATAGCTGTGTGTCTGTGCTTCCCAAATAAGTACTTAATAAATAGTGGATTAAATCAACAGAATTGATTTTTTTTTTCCCTCTGATGATTTCAAAAATAACATCCAAGACAAGCTTATTAAAGTTAACACTGTTCTTTCTGAACCTTTGTTGTGCCAGGAGGAACAGATAGCAAAATGAAAAATGATTTAGAGAATCAGTGGGGTGGGGGTGAGAATGGGGCCTGCCCAGTGAGACCCACTGGTGTCTTTCCTGAGCAGTATGGTAACCCATGATGATTTTGTGGCTTGACATCCCGAGACACACCTGATACTTTGTACTGTGATTTTCCAATGTATCTGACTGTTGTTTTTTTCAGCAGTATTCTCTGGTCTGCTCACTCCAAAACTCAAGGACCAAATTCGAAAATGCAATTAAAATCACCTTTTTTTCCCCTTTCCATTCTTTTTATTGAAGGATGATTTATAAACAATAAAACTTACCCTTTTTAAATGTATACTTCAAATTTTAACAAACATTTTTTTTAAGGATTTTATTTATTTTAGACAGAGAGAGAGAGAGCCCAGAGCATAGGAGCGGGGTGGGGGGGCAGAAGGAGAAGGAGCAGGGAGCCCAAGGTGGGGCTAAAGACAGGGCTCAGTCCCAGGACCCTGAGATCACGACCTGAGCAGAAGGCAGATGCTTAACCAACTGAGCCACCCAGATGCCCCAACAAACATGTTCTTACGTGACCACCATCACAATCAAGACCAAGAATATTTTTTTAATCATCTCAAAAAGTTTTCCCATACCTTCATTACAATCAGTCCCTTCCTCACCCAGCCCCTGGCTAAGAACATGTAAAAGCACTTTTAATCTGAAAAGCACAGTGTACGTGTGTGTATGATGGTTATCAGTGAAAATAATAAGATCTATTGATTGGTTCTCTATTTATGAGTATGTACGTGCCCCAGTCTGGATGTAATGCAGACTATAGCCTATAGCCCCTGCCCTCAAGAGGTAAACTAGTGGACAAGACAGATAAATGGGCAGTGTCACATCAGCTCGATCTGATAGAACATTCTGCAAAGTTAGAAATGCTCTTTAATGCAGCTGTTGAGCACTCAAAATGTGCCTAGTGGGAATGAAGAACTGAATGTTTAACTTTATTTAATTTTAATTAATTTGAATTTATATAGCCACATGTGGCTAGTGGCTGATTTCTTGGAAAGTACAGTTTCTATCCAATGGGATAATTTGATATATTATAAAGCAGGAATTTAGCCAAGGGCTAAATTTTTAACATCATCAGGGTTATTGGTGTTACCTTATATAGAGTAACCTGATAATAGAAAAAAATTTTTCTTTAAATAGTCAAAGACCTGAGAAAGCATTCTTAAGGGAGTACACATTGACTCTTAAATTCAAAATATGTAAGAAATGGCCTTTAAGGGTAATCCCTGAGAATTTTCTTTGGGTTTCTCATGCTTACTTTATTTTTTTTAAAGATTTTATTTATTTATTTATTTGACAGAGAGACAGCCAGCAAGAGAGAGGGAACACAAGCAGGGGGAGTGGGAGAGGAAGAAGCAGGCTCCTACCGATGAAGCCTGTTGTGGGGCTCGATCCCAGAACCCCAGGAGCATGCCCTGAGCCGAAGGCAGACGCTTAACGACTCAGCCACCCAGGCGCCCCTCATGCTTACTTTATATATAAATGTCTAATTTTAGGTGGAAAGTTATAGATTGCTGTTTTATGTGATTTAGCATTTCATGTAGTTCAACCTATTCTGACCTAGAATAAGTAGAATTCCTCTAAGTTATCAGAATAATTTTTGCCTTCGTGGTATAGAAGGCATTTTCAACGTTACAAACATTCGCTCTTATAACAGGTCCGAAGTATGGTGTAACTCTGGCTCTCATAGTCCTCCAATCATGTGTACAAAAGCTACTCTTAAATCTGTTTCTAATTGTGCATGGGTATTTCAAGATACACGATTGGAAATTGCATTCTGGTTATCTGTTCAAAGAGGTTTTAATCATCTGGACATTATGAGGTCCCATAGTATAAAGGTACCTTTAACCCATCAAGTATTTCTCTTAAATTTTAAGCTTTTTCTGAGCGAAAAAATTTACAGTTCCAGATTTTGAATACCCATTATCCATATAATTATGTTGAGAATTTGCAACAAACAAGAAAACATTCTAGAGAGGAACCAATTGAAAACGAACTTGGTACCGAGTAAAATTTCACTTTAGGGCAGTGTTGCTATTGAAACCATTGTAATTTGTCCCATGTGATCCCTAAGGTAGTTCAGAGCCACTTTTTGTCCGTTAGAAACTCATTCCACTTACTGGCCCATTACCCTCGCAGTATAATATGGAGCTCTCTTGGAGCTCAAGAAGTAACGGATTGGCTATAGAGATTTGCCTTTGCAAATTCCTTCTTTTCCTGTACATAGCAAGAAGAATTGTGTTAAAATTGTCTAGTTAAGTCCCTAGACTTTAGAAAAGTGGAGCTAACAGTAAGGTCATTATTCTTATGGGTTCTTACTTTTTACAAATGGCTATTTACAACACAATAATTGGGACACTTTTCCTTTTACATTTCTATTTTGAAGCTAATGGCTGTTCAGTGAGTATGAGTAGCCATACTCAAAAGGGTAAATCCACGTTCAAATGGTAATATTTTGTCTCTTTGCAATATTTTATACTTAAATTACATGAAAATATTAGGTGGTACTGGGGTGCCTGGGTGGCTCAGTGAGTTAAGCCTCTGCCTTCAGCTCAGTTCCTGAGCTCAGGGTCCTGATCTCCGGGTCCTGGGATAGAGCCTGGCCTGGGGCTTCCTGCTCAGTGGGGAGTCTGCTTCTCTTTCTCCCTCTGCCCCTCCCCCACCCCTCCCTCCCTACTCATGCATGCTCTCTCTCTCTCAAATAAATAAAATCTTTAAAAAAAGAGAAAACATTAGATGGTATTGCTATTAATTTTAGAAGGGATAAATTTCTCAGGGAAAAGTCCCTTTTCATCAGTTTGTTGGATACAGGTAAAGAAATACATTTAAAAGATTATCCATTTTGTTTAATGACTTTGTAAATTCCAAGAGAGTCAATGCTAAAACTGAGAGCAAGTGTGGAGTTAGAGTTTGCCAAAAAGATAAACCTTAAAGCTCCTTGCCATTGGTCTGCTGATGTCTTTGCTTGCACTTCACGGAATAGACTTGATTTTTTTTTCATTTATATTGATAATCATCAGAGTCAACTCTCTGCTTTAATACAGGAAATATTTACCAGTAATTCCTCCATGAGCAAAGCAAGGAGATAAATTGAGCATGTCTCAAATGTACACACAACGTCAAAATGTACAAAAAATGTCTTTGAGGGAGAACCATTGTCCTTATACTCCTGTCAGTGCAGTGTGACTATGTGGAAAGACAAACAATTCTGTTTACTAAATACTTGGTTTTTAAAATAAAAGGAGATTTTACAGTTTATGCATTGTAAAATTTAGACGTGCTCTTTTGTGCCTTTGAGTTCGCCAGTGAAAGTTTTATAAAGGCAGAACTTTTTATCTATTTGAATGAAATTGTAAGCCTTCTGTGAATTCTTTTATTAATTTTATTCTGGAGGAAATCTGACCAGGTTAAGGAAATCAGGTCAGGTTAAGACGTGATCCCAGTGGGAAAGCTTGAGTGCAGA
The DNA here is from genome assembly GCF_002007445.2 of Ailuropoda melanoleuca. NCBI lineage: Eukaryota > Metazoa > Chordata > Mammalia > Carnivora > Ursidae > Ailuropoda > Ailuropoda melanoleuca. The sequence goes on along the minus strand of NC_048238.1, from coordinate 27,273,322 downwards.
GTGTGATTTAAAGTAGGAAAAAGATAGAGTTGCTTTTTTTTTTAATCAGCCTTTTTAACTACCATGCAATACTGTCTTTATATCTTTTCCATTCATTCCATAAAGATGTGTTTACAGGTATGCATTTAATTAATTTCCTTGTAACGATATTAAAATTAACTTCATCTGTCAGGCTGTCTGGGATAAAAGTACATAGTCCCATTTCGGTAACAGTTAAGTCTATGTAAATATGCCCCCACATATTGATAATGCTTACCATTTATTGTGAATGAAAAGCAATGTAAATATTGTTTGTTCTACTAAGGAAGTCCCATGTTTTAATTAAAATTTGTGTTTGTATAATGCTAGAGCATCTGGAAATTTTTAAGAAACAGATACTCTGTTCTTAAGTGCTGGGGTACTTGAAATCAATGGGGGGTGGGGAATAATGGTTAATTTAGCAAATTTCTGCCTCTTTGTTTTGATGTGTTAAAATGTAATTTTTGGCACAGATGAATAGCGCTTTTGCATTGTGGTGCTGGGCTTACTGTCGTCCTCTCACTGGCCACTGCCTTCTCATGGATACAGTGTGAACATTAATTAGATGAATTCCATAAAGTGCTTTAAGCTCTTTGGAGAAAGATAGTCTCTGAATAATTATTCTTAACTCCCATAGGCTCTTATGATATAAACTATTCTGCCAAGAAATCCTTTTTAGGGATTATCGCTTAAAATGAAATTTTCATTATTAAAAGCAGGAAGAATATACATCCACTGACAGACTGAAATATGCTTTAGTCACCTACTTTTAAACAGGCAGAAATCTTGAACTATGGAGCCATCCATGACCAAAAATATGAAGCAATACTGAAAATTGGTGGCAAATTTGGAATATTAATCATTGCATTAGGTTGTGATTAAAAAAAAAAACAACTATGTGCCCTTTAAAAATAGGTGCACATATCTCTTTTCCAGAGATGTATAACTTTAGGCATAAGAAAGTACAAAGAGAACTATTTCATGGCTCTCAAAGTATACTTAATTCACTCGATGGACAGCAAGTAGTTCTCAATCTAAGCTACACGTTGGGAAAATGACCTAGGAAGCATTAGGAAAAAAAAAAAAGTACACCTTGAACCCACTTGGAGAAATTGTGATTTAATTTGTTGGTGTGAGGTCTGGGAATGAGAAGTTTTTAGATTTTCCTGTAGTGAGTCTAGTGTGCAGCCTAGGTTGACCTAAAGTAAACCCAAAAACACAAAGGAACTAACAATCACCTGATCCAATACCTGGATTTTATAGATGAGAATCGTAAGACTCAGGAAGCCAAACTGATCAGTCCAAGAATGAAGATACAAATGATGCAAGATCTGGTATAATATAGAGGGTGGCTTTTTTATTACAGCCACTGCAGGCATCAGAATGATCTTCAGGGTTCACCGACTGCAGACACCTCTTCACAGCAGTACTTGACTGAGATTCTTATAATTGAGAGCAGAAAACGATTAATAGAAAAGAACTGAATCCACATTGTGGAATGGAAGATAAACAGTTCACAAGTTACAAATGATCACTATCCATGGAAATGTACTACTACCCTTCCCTTTTCCCTTGGTATAGATGACATCATTTTTTTGACATAGTTAAGGTCCGTTGTTTCTTGGTGCTGATGCTGGTTTGGAGACAGTTCATCATTTATTATCCTGGCTCATTATCCACATTAATTTATACACTGACTCACTCATTCAACACATTTTTATGGTTTCGGGTCTGCTACATGGTAGAACTGTTTTTGGTGCTAAGGATACTGCAGTGAACAAGCCCTAAAGTTTAAGGAAGCAAGCCTTCTGGTTACTGCCTTTTATCACAGCCGATATAAAATTGAAGGCCCACTTATTTTCTTTGTTAGCAATTGCTTAAAATTAAGTGCTGAAAATAAGGAATTTTGATTCAATTAGAGAAATTTCTGCAACTATGTTTCCTTGCTGCTTTTGTTCCTAATTTGCAATATACTAATCTATGCAATTTAGAGTTTAGGAAAGGTGTGATGTTCCCTGTTTTGCCTTTTGAATGGTGTTTGGAGTTCATTAATCTCCTTTAAAGTTCAGAGTGAAGACTGCTACATAAGAAATGTTTGAGAACTACATTGTTTCTAGAAGAGTCTCGCACATTCTCTATAGTTGTTTTCCCTGTGGATGTGTCCTGATGGTGATTTTTAAAAATTTTTTATTTTAAGTAGACTTCACACCCAATGTAGGGCTCAAACTCATGACCCCACGATCATGAATCACATGCTCTACCAATTGAGCCAGCCAGGCATCCCGCCCTGATAGTGATTTTCATTACTTGCATAGGAAGATGTCCAGGAGCCCACCTGTAGAAGCGCTGGTATTTCCAACATTCACACTCACTCCATGTTGATTACATTAGCATGAGCACTCTTGACAAGATTCTATTTCACATTATTTTCCTTTTTCCAATTCGTTTTATACTGTCGCTGTGTTCTTTGGCAGTCATAAAACCATGGTCAATTCAGTTTTGTTAAGGAGCTCAGCAGTCCTGTTTGTAAATATTTTAATGTGATTTGAAGTTCTTTTTTTTGTCCTGCCTATGTTTTTTTCAGTTTCTCAGCAGGGAAAATGTAGACCAAAGAAGAAATAGTAATCAAATACCATGTGTACTACTGTGGGTGTCATTAGTGGTATGGGGAGAAATAGAAAGGAGTTGCATAGGTGCACTTCAAAAGTAAATGAGGTCTTTAGATTCACTGTGGATGCTGCTTTTTCTATGAAAGGTAGTTAACACATAAGTGCAAAGTCCTGTATCAGTTGGGCTGTAACCTTTTAGCTGATTTGAACTGTGTTGTGAGATGCACAAAAAAGAAAACTCATTTTTCGTAATTATTATCAATTAACATTTCCTGAGTGATGACCCACAAGAAAAACTTATTTGCTCCTGAACAGAGCTGGTTATTTGTATCATTATTCCTCCTTTGCTCCTCCTTCTCTGCCTCTTTTCCTGCCTTCCAACGCGGAAAAATATATACAGCAATTGTGGGTTAGCCAGTGGTGGGCTTTAATACAAAATCTCCAAAGATGTGCTAGAAATTATCCACAGAATGTGTAACTTTTCTGTTTCTGTTTGCATTTTATGTTTTTTTATTAGAAAACTAGATTGTTGTTGTTACCGGAGAATTTGGAAAAAATGGGAAAGCATACCACAGGGAAAAAAATAGCCCTCATCCTTTGTAGTTACTGATATTTTTTGTGTAGTTCTTTCTTGTTTCTAATGCATTTATTATGCTAAGGCGTCTCTCCAGCTATTAGAGTATTCACAGGCAATTTTCAAACGTTCCTACTCATTTTTCACCCTGTGGATTTACTCCACTTGCCCCTCTGCTACAAGCGAATAAACAAATATGTCAATTAATAAAAACAAATTTAATAACTTTCACGTGCACCTTGGAGCTTCAAGAATGCCATTCTCTCCCCAGAGTCACAAGTGCCCACACTGCTCACAATTTCTCATCTCATCAAAGAACTCTTTGGAGTTTGGAAGAAGTGTCCCTAACCCCTTTGAATTCCTTACTTTCTCTTCAGTTCACTTTGAGAACCAGGTACAAGTCAATTTCCTGACTTGGTCTTTTGAACCTGATAGAGCAGTGCCATTGAAGTTTTGTGGGCACAAGATGACAACAGAGAGATCACCAGAGCGAAATTTGCATCCCTGTACGTGTGTTGCTCACTGCTGCAGTGAGGTCAAATAGAAAACATGTGTCTGCTCCTGTGTATCTCGAAATACAACAGTTTCCTGAGGGCTAATGATGCTCCAGTCTTGTTGTGCAAATGACTTCTGAACAACTTCTGGTCCATTTTTCTCGAGTTAGTCTGTGTTGGTGGGAATCCCAGTCTCTGGGACAGCAGCCCCATTCCTTGTCAGGTGCTGAGCCCAGAGAAGGTTAATGAGAAAAGAAGGCCTCTTGCCAGACTGTTCTCCAGATGACACATGCTATTATTAGTTTTGGCTCTTTCGGAAGATTTTTCTCAACTGTGCTACCAACTTCAGTGTGTTTTATCGATGTCAGGAGGTTTTAATGGGGAAGTAAAACACTTCAGGGAAAAGGAACAGCATTCATGGGAATTTTACCTACCTTACGTTGGTATCTTTAGCTCACCTGGTAGTCATTTTACTTCTTGTGCTGTCAACTGAATTTTGTTTGCATACAGTGGCACAGCATTTTTGCTTCAGACCTGTCACGCCTATTTTTAGCATGGTGAGACAAAAACGGAGGCACTTTAATTGTCTTCCTTATCCAGTTTAAGTGCCACAAAATCTCCCAGGTGACGTCACGGGCAAGTGAGGGATGAAGTCTGAGATTTAAAGGGGCCAGGTTTGCCATGCATCTAACAGTTGTTGCTTTGGGTGTATAAGATTCCTCAGCTTTCTTCTGTAGTTTATGGAGTCTCATGGTGGGAATAGCAGGTTTTTAGCCAAAATTATTATGCTGTCGGGTTGGGTCTTGGGTGTATCCTGAAGAGTTTGCATTATTTACAGAGGCCGGGCTATCATTTTAAATCCTGTTGCTTCGATGCCTGTTATCATTCATGACAAACTCTTCTAGCCTGTGGTCTGTTTTCCTCTGTTTGCTTCCATTTATTCTCTCGACCAACCAGCTGAGCAAAGATTTACATAGCTTTTGTTTAAACAAACCCTGTACAGTTCGCTCTTCAGCCAATATCACAAACACTTGCGAAACACAGTTACATTTTCCTATTTAGGTCCCAGATTCTGTTTATTTGCTGTAATTTTTTGTGTGCCCACATGCCAGTCTTTGTGAAGCCTCTTACAAACTCAAATGAAAAACCAGAAACCATGGCTACTCAGAAGTCATTAATAATGAGATTTTTAGCTACTGTTTCTGCTTGTAAATCTTCATTTCACATAATAAAGTCTCAAAAGACCACAGAGAATTTAGCCTTGCTTATCTCTCTGTTGCAGATGACGGTTCCTAGTCTTACCCAATCCCAGTGCAGCTTGCTTGGCATCCAGGAGTCGATTTTGTTTCCATTGACATTAGTGTCTTAAAGAGATGGGAGATTGACAAGCAACAGTATTCTTAGTAGAAAAGTAATCAAGGTTTAGAGCCTGTGTGTTATGAAATGCGAGCATCTGAAAACGCCTAGGGGTTGGCTACCAGTGACCCAAGCACCTATTTAAGATTCTTCCCCATGATAAGGGAACTAAAGTGATTAACATACTGATAAGATTTTTCTAAAATAATGTAATTATTTCAGAATTATTCTTTCAACTCTTAATTACAATCTTTTACTTTTCCCAGGTTCTTCTTTCTACCTCTGCAACACATTTAATTACCCATATTCCCTAACCTGTGCCATATTAAATTTTTTATGGAACTTTTATAGGGTAATTTATTGGAAGGATGGCCTTGAGTGCCATTATGTTCAATGAATGCCCTATTTTGACAAAGGGATTGCTAAATTATATTGAAATCTTTTTAATCCACCATGCTTCTGCTTAGATGTAAATGCAAATCTGTTCTCCACATTTGTGATTGAATTGAACTTGAGAAGTACTGCCATATTGATTCCTTCTTCAAATAAAATATAATTAGATTCCCCCAAACTTTCTACATTCTCCCAAGAGATTGGCTGGTTTTATATCGTAGACTTCTGGTGAACACGAACGGCAGTGCCCGGTAAGATTTCTTTTTACATCAGTGAAGAATTTTAATTTATTTCTAGTATCATTTGCATTCATACCCATCATCTCTTCCTGACTAAAGTATAAGATCTAAGAAAAGGAGGGGGGAAAGCATAATGATAGCCTATAATCATTCTAACATATCCTAATGTTATAAATTTTTTATGGCTATACATTGAAGCCTAGGTGCTCGAGTATGAATCTTTTTCCAGTTCTCTTATTGGAGTACTTTTGATAATCACCAGTATCTGATGAAAAGCTACCAGAATCTTAAATACGAAAGGAATTGCCCAGAAATCTAGGATGCGTGTAACAAGAATTTTCTAAAGATAGGATTGTATTTCTTGTTGTTGTTTCCTAAAAACTGATCTAAGGTAGTATTTTAAAATATTATAGGCATCAAGAAGTCAATTTGTGTGTTTATTGTCTTAAATGAGAAAAGCTAAGCTTATATGAAGAAAAAAAATTAAGACATGTTTCCTGCTCTCCAGAAAATGCTGTCTAAAAAAGTGATATGGAGTATAATGTACAGATAATCATTACAAAGTACACTGGCAATTCTGATGCTAGGAAGATTTTTTTTATTAAATACAGTATGTGAGATTTAAGTCGACCTTGGAGGTTAGGAATATGAAAAAATGGCCTTCATACAGGATAAGAGTGAAAGTCAGCATAGAGATGGAAAAGTACACTATACAACCTACTTCCTATGGCCCTATGTATAAAATTATGGGGCGCCTGGGTGGCACAGCGGTTAAGCGTCTGCCTTCGGCTCAGGGCATGATCCCGGCGATCTGGGATTGAGCCCCACATCAGGCTCCTCCGCTATGAGCCCACTTCTTCCTCTCCCACTCCCCCTGCTTGTGTTCCCTCTCTCGCTGGCTGTCTCTGTCTCTGTCGAATAAATAAATAAAATCTTTAAAAAAAAAATAAGTTACCAGTACATAAGGGATATATGTACAAGGGTATCTGTTGCAGCATTGTTCATAGTGGAAAATAAGAAAACATTAAAAGGAAACAAAGAATAACTTACAATAGGAAAATCCTTGAATAAATTTTAGAACATTTCAGGATAGACTCTTAAGCAACTATAGATGAATTTGAGCTAATGCTTATTGACTAGAAAGCATTAACACAGCATAACACAGATTAGGAAAATCACATGCATGAAAGTAAATACCAGAATTATCAATTCTTTAAAACACAATCCTGTAGAGATACGTGCCTTTGTGTGTGCATATATTTTATATGATTTTATCAATTGGAGGAAAATATTCAGTGTAAAACATACAGAAATGTGTAATGCGGTTATTTGGGTTTTTTAAAGATTTATTTATTTTTGTGTGAGAGAGAGCGAGTGAGGAGGAACGGCAGGAGAAGCAGAGGGAGAGGGTCAAGCTGACTCCACGCTAAGCGGAGCGCATGACCTGAGCTGAAATCAAGAATTGGACACTCAACCAACTTAGCCACCCAGGCGCCCCTATAATCAGGATATTTGAGTGGGGCAATCTTGTGGCTGGCGTAGGAGAAGGGTAGGACCAGAGATAGAGTGCACAGCATCATATCTATGCAGCTTTGTTATATCTGTTCTATATATTTAAGAATCTTGTAAAATAAAATTTAACACAAAATGCATATTTAGAGGCCATGATGAAGGATAAATTCAGAAAGGTAGCACCACTGTCTAAGAATTTTCATAGCCTTTTTGACATTTACAGACAGTTTTAATGACCGGGCCATGGAGAAGTTGCCCTCATTTTAGTATGTGTCTTTACGACTTGGATTTTTTGGTTCCTGTTAAACGTCTTAAACTTCTTTCACTACTGGTTCTTTATTAAGAGGTTATACCAGTTTTTTTTTTAAGATTTTTTATGTATTTATTTGACAGAGATAGCCAGCGAGAGAGGGAACACAAGCAGGGGGAGTGGGAGAGGAAGAAGCAGGCTCCCAGCGGAGGAGCCCGATGTGGGACTCGATCCTGGAACGCTGGGATCACGCCCTGAGCCGAAGGCAGACGCTTAACGACTGCGCTACCCAGGCGCCCCCAGTTTTTGTTTTTTTAAGTAGATTCTCAAAACTCTAGTTTATTCCAACCTAAATTCTTCCTGCCATATCACTAAGTCCTTTCCTAGCAACTCTCTTGCCCCTCATCTTAAATATGTGCCCTCACTTGGTTTAGGAAGGTGTTTTCACTTTCTCTCATTAACCTTGACTTTGGTTTCATTTCATTCTCTTGGTTTTATCTATCCCATCAGTTTTTCTCTATTCTAAACTTTCTCTCCATTTCTACTACCTTTCCTGCATTTGTAAACTCCTGAAGGGCCTCACTTTTGGGTATTCTGACAATACTGTAATTTCCATATACCTTCAACAAAATTGCCTCTACTCTCCCCTCTGAAGCCACCCCTCAGTTGACTTCCATGTTTCTTCCCATCTCTCTTGGTTCAGACCACCCTTTCTCGCTCTCCATAGGTTGAACTTATACTTTGCAATACCACTTTGGTTTTTGTTGTTGTTGTTTTTGTTGTTGTTTTCTAAGCTCTTCTTAGATAAAAGTCGTCATATCTTACATTATAACTGCCTCTAACCTGGTTTCTTAGCCTTTGCATTCTCCTTTCCAGTCCATTGGTAATACTGTGATAGTCCATCAGAATCATTTTTATCATGTCATTTGTCTGCTCACATCCTCAGTAGTTCCCCTTTATTTGCAGGATCTGGTATAAAAATCCCTGTTCCTGGTATTCAAGGCCCAATTGAATATGCTCTCAAAACTATGCTCTCATAAATCCACCTTCCCCCTTCCTGATTCCTGTACATGCTGTCAAGCGTGTCCCATCAGCTCTCAATATATATTTGGTTTTCAAGAAAACTCACAAATTACTCCTTGTAGATCTTTTGTTTGCCATCCATCCTTGAAAAGATCTCACTCTCTCTTCTGAACTATAATCACTGTTGTCTGTACAATCCATTTAGAAATTAATCAGGTACTGCCAAATGACTTCTTCTATTGCCTTGAACCTCTATTTAAAACTTTAACTTTTAATGTGATTATATCTTGTTTCCTACCATAGTGTTAAGCTTCTAGAGAATAACAAACTGGCCTTAAATTTATTTTACTTCATATTTAGTAGATAGCCTTGTACATGGTGGGAATTCAGTAAATACTTTTGCTGACCTGAGTTATTAATGTCTTTGTCTATTTAATCCAAGGAAATAGTGGTGCTATTAGAACTTTACCACAAAGATTGGAGTAATTGAGCCATTCATTTTTTAAAAATATGTTGCTTAACTTACTATACAGTTTCCCCATAATCACAACTTAATTTTGTGTTTGTCATGTATTATTTCTTATGAAATGCCAAAAAGCTTCAAGAAAGGAAAATAACACCTATCATCACATATAAAAATGAGACCTTAACACTAGGGTAGTCCCTCAGTAAGCATGAGGACTATGATAATGTGCAATGACAAGCAGAAAAATGTACTTTCTAGCACACACTTGCCTCCTGCTCTAGGATAATGTGTGGATAATACCAGACCCACTTTAGGAGAAAAATAAATTATTTCAAAGTGAAGCCTTAAGGTTGACTACAGGAGGAACTATTTGAATGAACTATCAATTAAAAGAACATTTTAAATAATGTCAACTTCTCACCCCAAAGGACTGTGAAGGGTTTCATTCAAAAAAGTAAAAATGGAATTGAGTTAAGATGGCGGAGGAGTAGGGGACCCCTTTTTCAGCCGGTCCCCTGAGTCGAGTTGGATAGGTACCAGACCAGCATGAACATCCACGGAATCAGCCTGAGACGCAGGAAGATACATCTGGATCTCTACAAATGACCATCTCCAGTGCTGAGTATTGAGGTACGAAGCGGGGAGCCGTGAAACCGCGCACGATTATCAGAAGATAAATGGGAGGGGGAGAGAGCCGCTGTGTTCGGGCTCCGGGAAGCAGTAGCCACCTGCACGGGGGAGCGGGCGGACTCCCGGACAGCTCCTGCGAGACAGCAGACTGAGACCGTGAGCCGGGAGTGCGTGCCACCAGACTTCTCACGTAACTCTGGAACTCCGATGTGCTCACTGGATCCAGACTGAGACCAGGAGCTCCGGGAGTGTGCAGGGTGGCTGGCGGCTGGTGGTGGTAGAAACACAAAGGACAGAGACGTGCCAGCCCTGGAAGTGAGGGCTGGGACGCCGGGTATGGGGCGCACATCCCGGCACGCGCTGCAGGGATGAGAGGCACCAACAGAAACAGAGTTAAAGTGGCCAGAACATCAGTGGAGAATGGGCCGTGATCCCTCTGTTCTGAG
>NC_048238.1:27263015-27263212 GCF_002007445.2 Ailuropoda melanoleuca | reverse complement strand
GGGGTTGTATAAAGGTAAAAAGGCCCCAAGAGTGATACAGAGTGGAAAGTCACAACCGATACAAACAAAGACTTTAGTGGCAACATGGCATCATAAAAATCATATCTCTCAGCATGCAGTCTCAACGTTAACAGCGTGAATGCTCCCATAAAATGCCACATGGTTGCAGATTGGATAAAAAGACATGACCCATCCAT
>NC_048238.1:27261845-27262773 GCF_002007445.2 Ailuropoda melanoleuca | reverse complement strand
TATGCCCCCAACAGGGGAGCAGCAAGATACGCAAGCCAACTCTTAACCAGAATAAAGAGACATATAGATAAAAATACGTTAACAGTAGGGGACTNGTAATAGTAGGGGACCTCAACACCCCACTATCAGAAATAGACAGAACACCCTGGCAAAAACTAAGCAAAGAATCAAAGGCTTTGAATGCCATACTCGACGAGTTGGACCTCATAGATATATATAGAACACTACACCCCAGAACCAAAGAATACTCATTCTATTCAAATGCCCATGGAACATTCTCAAGAATAGATCATGCTCTGGGACACAAAACAGGTCTCAGCCAATACCAAAAGATTGAAATTATCCCCTGCATATTCTCAGACCACAACGCTCTGAAATTGGAACTCAACCACAAGGAAAAACCTGGAAGAAACTCAAACACTTGGAAACTAAGAACCATCCTGCTCAAGAATGACTTGATAAACCAGGAAATCAAAAATCAATTTAAACAATTTACGGAGACCAACGAGAATGAATACACAACGGTCCAAAACCTATGGGATACTGCAAAGGCAGTCCTAAGGGGGAAATACATAGCCATCCAAGCCTCACTCAAAAGAATAGAAAAATCTAAAATGCAGTTTCTATATTCTCACCTCAAGAAACTGGAACAGCAACAGAGGGACAGGCCTAACCCACTGACAAGGAAGGAGTTGACCAAGATTAGAGCAGAAATCAATGAATTAGAAACCAGGAGTACAGTAGAGCAGATCAACAGAACTAAAAGCTGGTTCTTTGAGAGAATTAATAAAATTGACAGACCACTGGCAAGACTTATCCAAAAGAATAGAGAAAGGACCCAAATTAATAAAATTATGAATGAAAAAGGAGAGGTCACAACTAACACCAATAAAATTGGAAAGATTATTAGAAACCTTTATCAACAGCT
>NC_048238.1:27260150-27261525 GCF_002007445.2 Ailuropoda melanoleuca | reverse complement strand
GGAGAGGTCACGACCAGCACCATTGAAATTGCAAGGATTATTAGAAACTTTTATCAACAGCTATATGCCAAAAAACTAAACAATCTGGAAGAGATGGAGGCCTTCCTGGAAACCTATAAACTACCAAGACTGAAACAGGAAGAAGTTGATTTTTTAAAAAGGCCAATTAATTATCAAGAGATTGAAAGAGTGATAAACAACCCTCCAAAAAACAAAACTCGAGGCCTGGATGGTTTTCCTGGGGAATTCTACCAAACATTCAAAGAGAAATAATACCTATTCTCCTAAAGTTATTTCAAAAAAAGNAAGCTATTTCAAAAAATAGAACAGAAGGAAAGCTACCAAACTCATTCTATGAGGCCAATAATACCTTGATCCCCAAACCAGGCAAAGACCCCCATCAAAAAGGAGAATTACAGACTGATTTCCCTAATAAACATGGATGCCAAAATCCTCAACAAGATGCTGGCAAATACAATCCAACAGTACATTAAAAGGATTATCCATCATGACCAAGTGGGATTCATACCTGGGATGCAAGCATGGTTCAACACTCGCAAATCAATCAATGTGATACATCATATCAACAAGAAAAGACTCAAGAACCATATGATCCTCTCAATTGATGCAGAAAAAGCATTTGACAAAATACAGCATCCTTTCCTGATTAAAACCCTTCAGAGTGTAGGGATAGAGGGTACATTCCTCAATCTCATAAAAACCATCTATGAAAAGCCTACAGCAAATATCATTCTCAATGGGGAAAAGCTGGAAGCCTTTCCCTTAAGATCAGGAACACGACAAGGATGCCCACTCTCGCCAGTGTTATTCAACATAGTACCAGAAGTCCTTGCAACAGCAATCAGACAACAAAAAGGATAAAAGGTATCCAAATCGGCAGAGAAGAAGTCAAACTGTCTCTCTTCGCAGATGACATGACACTCTATATGGAAAACCCAAAAGAATCCACGCCCAAACTATTAGAAGCTATAGAGCAATTCAGTAATGTGGCGGGATACAAAATCAATGCTCAGAAATCAGTTGCGTTTCTATACACGAATAATGAGACTGGGATGGATTCCCTAATTTCTCTTTCTTCATTTACAATAGCACCAAAAACCATACGTTACCTTGGAATTAACTTAACCAGAGACGTAAAGGACCTATATTCAAGAAACTATAAATCACTCGTGAAAGACATTGAGGAAGACGTAAAAAGATGGAAAAATATTCCATGCTCATGGATTGGAAGAATTAACATAGTTAAAATGTCCATACTACCCAGAGCAATCTACACTTTCAATGCTATCCCGATCAAAATACCGAGGACATTTTTCAAAGAACTGGAACAAATAGTCCTTAAATTTGTATGGAA